>NW_024059785.1:499624-527124 GCF_016432855.1 Salvelinus namaycush
TTATTGAAGAGGTTTTTCTGCAGTGTGTCTGTAAGTCATGTTATTGAAGAGGTTTTTCTGCAGTGTGTCTGTAAGTCATGTTACTGAAGAGGTTTTTCTGCAGTGTGTCTGTAAGTCATGTTATTGAAGAGGTTTAACTGCAGTGTGTTTGTAAGTCATGTTATTGAAGAGGTTTTTCTGCAGTGTGTCTGTAAGTCATGTTATTGAAGAGGTTTAACTGCAGTGTGTTTGTAAGTCATGTTACTGAAGAGGTTTAACTGCAGTGTGTTTGTAAGTCATGTTATTGAAGAGGTTTTTCTGCAGTGTGTTTGTAAGTCATGTTTCCTGAAGAGGTTTTTCTGCAGTGTGTCTGTAAGTCATGTTATTGAAGAGGTTTTTCTGCAGTGTGTTTGTAAGTCATGTTACTGAAGAGGTTTTTCTGCAGTGTGTTTGTAAGTCATGTTACTTAAGAGGTTTTACTGCAGTGTGTTTGTAAGTCATGTTATTGAACAGGTTTTTGTGCAGTGTGTTTGTAAGTCTCTCAGCATATCACTGCAGTGCTGATATAAACTGTGCTATCTTCCAGCCCCCTTCTGGAGAACAGCTAAGTCAACACGGAGGATTCCAATATAAAGTGAAACTAACTTTGTCTTGTGTTTGTTATTCCTGCTTGTCACAAAGTCAAGGAGTTGGAGATGCCTCTGATGTGTGTGTGTGTGTGTGTGTGTGTGTGTGTGTGTGTGTGTGTGTGTGTGTGTGTGTGTGTGTGTGTGTGTGTGTGTGTGTGTGTGTGTGTGTGTGTGTGTGTGTGTGTGTGTGTGTGTGTGTGTGTGTGTGTGTTAGATGTGTCTCTATTGCTTTTGTTGTGTACTGCACTATGGCCTGGTACACACTCAGGATGAGGAAAGAAGAAGGGGAGGGAGGAGGAGAGGAGAGGAAGAGGGAGAGGAAGAGGAGAGGAGAGAGGAAGAGGAGGAGGAGAGGAGAGGAGAGAGGGAGAGGAAGAGGAGAAGAGGAGAGGAAAAGAGGGGAGAGAGGAGAGAGGAAGAGGAGAGGAGAGGGGAAGAGGGAGAGGAAAAGGAGGGGAGAGGAAGAGGAACCACAATACTGTAATATATGATTAGTCACTGCAGTGGAGTGGTACTGCAGAGATGCTCACCTCATCATAGCGGAGATCCTCAGTGTAGGGAGGGGCTGGGTGCTGGACAGAACACACACACACACACACACACACACACACACACACACACACACACACACACACACACACACACAAAGGAGCCAACATTTTAAACCTCCCTTGTAACGTGTAGCATTGTCTTTAATATTTTGCCGATAAAATAGAATTCATAGTGGATTCTTGTCTTGACTCTTGTGTTGTACTAGAATGCATGAAACTACATTTATGCATTGAGTCGTACGGTGATTTCTTCAAATAATCAAATGAGAGACATTTAAGAAGATGTTATGAACTTGATACATCTGTGTTACCCTCTGTATTTACAATCTGTGTTTCCCTCTGTATTTACAATCTGTGTTTCCCTCTGTATTTACAATCTGTGTTTCCCTCTGTATTTACAACCTGTGTTTCCCTCTGTATTTACAATCTGTGTTTCCCTCTGTATTTACAATCTGTGTTTCCCTCTGTATTTACAAATTGTGTTTCCCTCTGTATTTACAATCTGTGTTTCCCTCTGTATTTACAACCTGTGTTTCCCTCTGTATTTACAATCTGTGTTTCCCTCTGTATTTACAATCTGTGTTTCCCTCTGTATTTACAATCAGTGTTACCCTCTGTATTTACAATCTGTGTTTCCCTCTGTATTTACAATCTGTGTTACCCTCTGTATTTACAATCAGTGTTACCCTCTGTATTTACAATCTGTGTTTCCCTCTGTATTTACAATCTGTGTTACCCTCTGTATTTACAATCTGTGTTTCCCTCTGTATTTGAAAT
Source organism: Salvelinus namaycush (assembly GCF_016432855.1). NCBI lineage: Eukaryota > Metazoa > Chordata > Actinopteri > Salmoniformes > Salmonidae > Salvelinus > Salvelinus namaycush. The sequence goes on from NW_024059785.1 coordinate 501,561, forward strand.
CTGTGTTACCCTCTGTATTTACAATCTGTGTTTCCCTCTGTATTTACAATCTGTGTTTCCCTCTGTATTTACAATCTGTGTTTCCCTCTGTATTTACAATCTGTGTTTCCCTCTGTATTTACAATCTGTGTTTCCCTCTGTATTTACAATTTGTGTTTCCCTCTGTATTTACAATCTGTGTTTCCCTCTGTATTTACAATCTGTTTCCCTCTGTATTTGCAATCTGTGTTTCCCTCTGTATTTACAATCTGTGTTTCCCTCTGTATTTACAATCTGTGTTACCCTCTGTATTTACAATCTGTGTTTCCCTCTGTATTTACAATCAGTGTTACCCTCTGTATTTACAATCAGTGTTACCCTTTGTATTTACAATCTCTGTTTCCCTCTGTATTTACAATCTGTGTTACCCTTTGTATTTACAATCTGTGTTTCCCTCTGTATTTACAACCCCAAAATGAACTCTATTTTGAGGTAAGTACAGACAGAGTATCTAAGTCTCAGAGCAGCAGATAGACAGGTGGCTCCTGGCATAAAGTTATTCACTTTGATGCACTTCCTATTCACAGCACAGCCTCCTCTGTTTCTAGGCTCTGGGTAGAAACACCAACTTCAAAAACTAGAACATTCTCCCTTATCATTTATAATGCACCTTCACATCCCCCTCTCCTCACCTCCACCTCTCCTCAACTTCTCATCCCCTCTCCTTCTCCCCTTCTCCTCTCCTCCCCTTCTCCTCCCCTTCTCCTCACCTTCTCTCCTCCCCCTCTCCTCCCCTTCTCCACCCCCTCTCCCCCTCTCCCCCCCTCCTCTCCTCCACCTCTCCTCCCCCTCTCCTCCCCTTCTCCACCCCTTCGCCCCCTCTCCTCCCCTTCTCACCCTCTCCTCCCCTCCTCTCCTCCACCTCTCCTCCCCTTCTCCAACCCCTCTCCTCCCCTTCACCACCCCCTCTCCTCCCCTTCTCCACCCCCTCTTCCCCTCTCCTCCCGTTTTCCTCCCCTTCTCATGCTCCTCTCCCCCGTCTCTTCCCCTTCTCCTCTCCTCCCCTTCTCTTTCCCCTCTCCTCTCCTTCTCTTCCCCCTCTCCTCTCCTTCTCACCCCCTCTCCTACCCCACACCTCCCCTTCTACTCCCCTTCTCCCCTTATCATCTCCTCTCCTCCCCCTAACCTCCCTTTCTACTCCCCTTCTCCCCTTCTTCTCCCCTTCTCCTCTCCTCCCATTTTCATCCCCCTCTCCTCCCCTTCTGATCTCCCCCTCCTCCCCCTCTCCCTTTCCACTCCATCCCCTCATCTCTCCTGTCTTCTCCCATTCCATCTTCTCCCCTCATCTCTCCTCTCCCACTCCATCCTTTCTCCTCTCCCACTCCACCCTCTCCTCTCATCTCTCCTCTCCTCTCCCACTCCACCCTCTCCTCTCATCTCTCCTCTCCTCTCTCAGTCCGTCCTCTCCTCTCATCTCTCCTCTCCTCTCCCACTCCACCCTCTCCTCTCATCTCTACTCTCCTCTCCCAGTCCATCCTCTCCTCTCCTCTCTCCTCTCCTCTCTCAGTCCATCTTCTCCTCTCATCTCTCCTCTCCTCTCCCACTCCATCCTCTCCTCTCCTCTCCCACTCCACCCTCTCCTCTCATCTCTACTCTCCTCTCCCAGTCCATCCTCTCCTCTCCTCTCTCCTCTCCTCTCTCAGTCCATCCTCTCCTCTCATCTCTCCTCTCCTCTCCCACTCCCTCCTTTCCTCTCATCTCTCCTCTCCTCTCCCACTCCATCCTTTCCTCTCATCTCTCGTCTCCTCTCCCACTCCATCCTTTCCTCTCATCTCTCCTCTCCTCTCCCACTCCATCCTTTCCTCTCATCTCTCTTCTCCTCTCCCACTCCATCCTTTCCCCTCATCTCTCATCTCCTCTCTCACTCCATCCTCTCCTCTCATCGCTCCTCTCCTCTTTCACTCCATCCTTTCCTCTCATCTCTCCTCTCCTCTCCCACTCCATCCTTTCCTCTCATCTCTCCTCTCCTCTCCCACTCCATCCTTTCCTCTCATCTCTCGTCTCCTCTCCCACTCCATCCTTTCCTCTCATCTCTCCTCTCCTCTCCCACTCCATCCTTTCCACTCATCTCTCTTCTCCTCTCCCACTCCATCCTTTCCCCTCATCTCTCATCTCCTCTCTCACTCCATCCTCTCCTCTCATCGCTCCTCTCCTCTTTCACTCCATCCTCTCCCCTCATATCCTCTCATATCTCCTCTCCTCCTCCCCTCTTTCACTCCACCATAATAGAAACCAGTTTGTGAATGCATTCTGTGTGTTTTGCTCGAGTAGAGAGAGAGCGGGAGAAGGGATGCTCTGTCCTGAAGAATGTGATCTGAGGGAGAATAGGATTTCGTCCCAAATGGCCCCCTATTACCTACATAGTTTACTACTTTTATCAGATCTCAATGGGCTCTAGTCAAAACTAGTGCATTAAATAGGGAATAGGGTGCCATTTCTGGCGCGGACTAGATTGAGAGGGCAAAAAGCATAGATCTATAATTAGAATCTGTTCTGTCCCGGACATGAAGAGTTTCTAACGTCTCACCCCTCCTTACCCAATCCTCCCCCTCCTCCTCACCCATTTATCCCCCTGTCCCTCCCTCCCATCCTCCTCTCCTCCCCTCCACTCTCCACAGCTAATGGGAAAGGACAACATATCCTTCTAGACTCCATCTGTGAATGGCTTATCCTATAGTCCTCAGCCACACAATAAGACATAGATTAAAAAGCTGCTGCCATGGTTTAGTGGGTGAGCTGTAAAGCTGTAGCTTGGCCTAATGATCATGTTATTAAGAGGTGAGCTGTAAAGCTGTAGCTTGGCCTAATGATCATGTTATTAATTAAGAGGGGAGCTGTAAAGCTGTAGCTTGGCCTAATGATCATGTTATTAGGAGGTGAGCTGTAAAGCTGTAGCTTGGCCTAATGATCATGTTATTAGGAGGTGAGCTGTAAAGCTGTAGCTTGGCCTAATGATCATGTTATTAGGAGGTGAGCTGTAAAGCTGTAGCTTGGCCTAATGATCATGTTATTAATTAAGAGGTGAGCTGTACAGCTGTAGCTTGGTCTAATGATCATGTTATTAGGAGGTGAGCTGTAAAGCTGTAGCTTGGCCTAATGATCATGTTATTAGGAGGTGAGCTGTACAGCTGTAGCTTGGCCTAATGATCATGTTATTAAGAGGTGAGCTGTAAAGCTGTAGCTTGGCCTAATGATCATGTTATTAGGAGGTGAGCTGTAAAGCTGTAGCTTGGCCTAATGATCATGTTATTAGGAGGTGAGCTGTAAAGCTGTAGCTTGGCCTAATGATCATGTTATTAGGAGGTGAGCTGTAAAGCTGTAGCTTGGCCTAATGATCATGTTATTAAGAGGTGAGCTGTAAAGCTGTAGCTTGGCCTAATGATCATGTTATTAGGAGGTGAGCTGTAAAGCTGTAGCTTGGCCTAATGATCATGTTATTAAGAGGTGAGCTGTAAAGCTGTAGCTTGGCCTAATGATCATGTTATTAAGAGGTGAGCTGTACAGCTGTAGCTTGGCCTAATGATCATGTTATTAAGAGGTGAGCTGTAAAGCTGTAGCTTGGCCTAATGATCATGTTATTAGGAGGTGAGGTGTAAAGCTGTAGCTTGGCCTAATGATCATGTTATTAGGAGGTGAGCTGTACAGCTGTAGCTTGGCCTAATGATCATGTTATTAGGAGGTGAGCTGTAAAGCTGTAGCTTGGCCTAATGATCATGTTATTAGGAGGTGAGCTGTACAGCTGTAGCTTGGCCTAATGATCATGTTATTAAGAGGTGAGCTGTAAAGCTGTAGCTTGGCCTAATGATCATGTTATTAGGAGGTGAGCTGTAAAGCTGTAGCTTGGCCTAATGATCATGTTATTAGGAGGTGAGCTGTAAAGCTGTAGCTTGGCCTAATGATCATGTTATTAAGAGGTGAGCTGTAAAGCTGTAGCTTGGCCTAATGATCATGTTATTAATTAAGAGGTGAGCTGTAAAGCTGTAGCTTGGCCTAATGATCATGTTATTAGGAGGTGAGGTGTAAAGCTGTAGCTTGGCCTAATGATCATGTTATTAGGAGGTGAGCTGTACAGCTGTAGCTTGGCCTAATGATCATGTTATTAGGAGGTGAGCTGTAAAGCTGTAGCTTGGCCTAATGATCATGTTATTAGGAGGTGAGCTGTACAGCTGTAGCTTGGCCTAATGATCATGTTATTAAGAGGTGAGCTGTAAAGCTGTAGCTTGGCCTAATGATCATGTTATTAGGAGGTGAGCTGTAAAGCTGTAGCTTGGCCTAATGATCATGTTATTAGGAGGTGAGCTGTAAAGCTGTAGCTTGGCCTAATGATCATGTTATTAAGAGGTGAGCTGTAAAGCTGTAGCTTGGCCTAATGATCATGTTATTAGGAGGTGAGCTGTAAAGCTGTAGCTTGGCCTAATGATCATGTTATTAAGAGGTGAGCTGTAAAGCTGTAGCTTGGCCTAATGATCATGTTATTAGGAGGTGAGGTGTAAAGCTGTAGCTTGGCCTAATGATCATGTTATTAAGAGGTGAGCTGTAAAGCTGTAGCTTGGCCTAATGATCATGTTATTAGGAGGTGAGGTGTAAAGCTGTAGCTTGGCCTAATGATCATGTTATTAGGAGGTGAGCTGTAAAGCTGTAGCTTGGCCTAATGATCATGTTATTAGGAGGTGAGCTGTAAAGCTGTAGCTTGGCCTAATGATCATGTTATTAGGAGGTGAGCTGTAAAGCTGTAGCTTGGCCTAATGATCATGTTATTAAGAGGTGAGGTGTAAAGCTGTAGCTTGGCCTAATGATCATGTTATTAGGAGGTGAGCTGTAAAGCTGTAGCTTGGCCTAATGATCATGTTATTAGGAGGTGAGCTGTAAAGCTGTAGCTTGGCCTAATGATCATGTTATTAAGAGGTGAGCTGTAAAGCTGTAGCTTGGCCTAATGATCATGTTATTAGGAGGTGAGGTGTAAAGCTGTAGCTTGGCCTAATGATCATGTTATTAGGAGGTGAGCTGTGCTTGGCCTTGCTAGATTCTAAAATAGTAAAGTAAAACTCACGGACGACTAGTGAAGTTCAAACCAAGTTTATTTACCCACTGGGTCACACAGCTGCATAAGACAACGACATGTTTACACAAGCACATACAGAACCAGTCAGAAGTTTGGACACACTTCGTCATTCAAGGGTGTTTTCTTTTTTTTAAACTATTTTCTACATTGTAGAATGATAGTGAAGACATCAAAACTATGAAATAACACATATGGAATCATGTAGTAACCAAAAAAGTGTTAAACAAATCAAAATATATTTTCTAGATTTAGATTCTTCATAGTAGCCACCCTTTGCCTTGATGACAGCTTCGCACACTCTGGACATTCTCTCAACCAGCTTCACCTGGAATGCTTTTCCAACAGCCTTGAAGGAGTTCCCACATAGGCTGAGCACTTGTTTGGCTGTTTTTCCTTCACTCTGCCGGTTCAACTCATCCCAAACCATCTCAATTGAGTTGAGGTCGGATGATTGTGGAGGCCAGGTCATCTGATGCAGCACTCCATCACTCTACTTCTTGGTCAAATAGCCCTTAGCCTGGAGATGTGTTGGGTCATTGTCCTGTTGAAAATCAAATGATTATCCCACTAATTGCAAACCAGATGGGATGGCATATCGCTGCAGAATTATGTGGTAGCCATGCTGGTTGTGTACCTTAAATGTTTTATAAATCACAGACAATGTCACCAGCAAAGCACCCCCACACCATCACACCTCCATCTCCATGCTCCTCGGTGGGAACCACACATGCTGAGATCATTTGTTTACCTACTCTGCTTCTCACAAAGACACGACGATTGGAACCAAAAATATCAAATTTGGACTCATCATACCTATCAGGTTTCAGGTAAGACCCAAATGTAGACTATGTTGAAGTAACAATGTTTATTACAGCAAAAGGGGTAGGCAAACGACAGGTCAAGCCAGACAGGGGTAGATAATCCACAGTAATGGGCAACGGTACAGGACGGCAGGCAGGCTCAGGGTCAGGCGAGTGGTCAGGCAGGCGGGCTCAGAGTCAGGGGAAGGCGAGTGGTCAGGCAGGCGGGCTCAGAGTCAGGGTCAGGCGAGTGTCAAAACCAGGAGTGCAAGAAAAAGAGAGACTGGGGAAAAGCAGGAGCTGAGACAAAACGCTGGTTGACTTGACAAACTAGACGGACTGGCAACAGACAAACAGAGAACACAGGTATAAGTACACAGGGGATAATGGGGAAGATGACCGACACCTGGAGGGGGGTTGTGACAAGCACAAGGACAGGTGAAACAGACCTGGGCGTGACAATACCAAAGGACAGATTTCCACCATCAGAGACAACGGCATGTCCTCCTGATTTCCACCATTGCTCGTGTTTCTTGGCCCAAACAAGTCTCTTCTTCTTATTGGTTGTCTTTAGTAGTGGTTTCTTTGCAGCAAATCAACCATGAAGGCCTGTCTTCCCTAAACAGTTGATGTTGAGATGTGTCTGTTACTTGAACTCTGTGAAGCATTTATTTGGGCTGTAATCTGAGGTGCAGTTAACTCTAATGAACTTATCCTCTGCAGCAGAGGTAACTCTGGGTCTTCCTTTCCTGTGGCGGTCCTCATGAGAGCCAGTTTCATCATGGCGCTTGATGGTTTTTGCGATTGCACTTGAAGAAACTAAAAGTTCTTGAAATTTTCCGGATTGACCTACCTTCATGTCTTAAAGTAATGGTGGTCTGTCGTTTCTCATTGCTTATTTGAGGTGTTCTTGCCATAATATGGACTTGGTATTTTACCAAATTATTATTTTACCAAATTATTTTACCAAATAATCTTCTGTATATCACAACCTACCTTGTCACAACACAACTGATTGGCTCAAACGCATTAAGAAGGAAATAAATTCCGCAAATAAACTTTTAGCAAGGCACACCAGTTAATTGAATGTATTCCAGGTGACTACCTCATGAAGCTGGTTGAGAGAATGCCAAGAGTGTGCAAGGCTGTCATCAAGGCAACACTCCTTCCGTGGCCTCCAACTGCTCTTAAACGCTAGTAAAACCAAATGCATGCTTTTAAACCGTTCGCTGCCTGTACCTGCACGCCCGACTAGCATCACCACCCTGGACGGTTCCGACCTAGAATATGTGGACATCTATAAGTACCTAGGTGTCTGGCTAGACTGCAAACTCTCCTTCCAGACTCATATCAAACATCTCCAATCCAAAATCAAATCTAGAGTCGGCTTTCTATTTCGCAACAAAGCCTCCTTCACTCACGCCGCCAAACTTACCCTAGTAAAACTGACTATCCTACCGATCCTCGACTTCGGCGATGTCATCTACAAAATAGCTTCCAATACTCTACTCAGCAAACTGGATGCAGTTTATCACAGTGCCATCCGTTTTGTTACTAAAGCACCTTATACGACCCACCACTGCGACCTGTATGCCCTAGTCGGCTGGCCCTCGCTACATGTTCGTCGTCAGAACCACTGGCTCCAGGTCATCTACAAGGCTATGCTAGGTAAAGTGCCGCCTTATCTCAGTTCACTGGTCACGATGGCTACACCCACCCGTAGCACGCGCTCCAGCAGGTGTATCTCACTGATCATCCCTAAAGCCAAAACCTCATTTGGACGCCTTTCCTTCCAGTTCTCTGCTGCCTGCGACTGGAACGAATTGCAAAAATCTCTGAAGTTGGAGACTTTTATCTCCCTCAACAACTTTAAACATCTGCTATCCGAGCAGCTAACCGATCGCTGCAGCTGTACATAGTCCATCGGTATATAGCCCACCCAATTTACCTACCTCACCCCCCATACTGCTTTTATTTATTTACTTTTCTGCTCTTTTGCACACCAGTATCTCTGCTTGCACATGATCATCTGATGATTTATCACTCCAGTGTTAATCTGCTAAATTGTAATTATTCGATTTATTGCCTACCTCCTCATGCCTTTTGCACACATTGTATATAGATTCTCTTTTTTTCTACCATGTTATTGACTTGTTTATTGTTTACTCCATGTGTAACTCTGTGTTGTCTGTTCACACTGCTATGCTTTATCTTGGCCAGGTCGCAGTTGCAAATGAGAACTTGTTCTCAACTAGCCTACCTGGTTAAATAAAGGTGAAATAAAATAAATAAATAAAAAAAGGCAAAGGGTGGCTACTTTGAAGAATCTAATATAACATATATTTTGATTTGTTTAACTTTTGGGGGGCTACTACATGATTCCATATGTGTTATTTCATAGTTTTGATGTCTTCACTATTATTCTACAATGTAGAAAATAGTGAAAATAAAGAAAAACCCTTGAATGACGAGGTGTTCTAAAGCTTTTGACTGGTACTGTATACTTTCCTGTCATGCTGAGTCTCCTTCTTGCACATCTAGACAGCCAATACATCTGTTGCTAGGCAGGACTTTAGTGATTCCTGTTCCTTCTCACTTCATCTGACCTGACCTCGGCCCAAACTCCTCACTCCTCCCCAACTCACGGCTGTCTTACCTTACCTGTTGACTGGAACCAGACTGTGGCCCTTCTCCTCTCCATAGGATACCTGAGATTTAACAATTAGAAGTTCTGACCGAATGTAAACTTTCTGCATTCCTCTCTCTCCCTCAGTAACATGAATAAGGATATTTCACATTCCAAATTTAGAAGTCAGTACCTATCAGTCTAATGATCATACTATGTTATTAGGAGTTGAGCTGTATCTTGGCCTAATGATCGTACTGTGTTATTAGGAGTTGAGCTGTATCTTGGCCTAATGATCATACTGTGTTATTAGGAGTTGAGCTGTATCTTGGCCTAATGATCATACTATGTTATTAGGATTTGAGCTGTATCTTGGCCTAATGATCATACTGTGTTAGGAGTTGAGCTGTATCTTGGCCTAATGATCATACTGTGTTATTAGGAGTTGAGCTGTATCTTGGCCTAATGATCATACTGTGTTATTAGGAGTTGAGCTGTATCTTGGCCTAATGATCATACTGTGTTATTAGGATTTGAGCTGTATCTTGGCCTAATGATCATACTGTGTTATTAGGATTTGAGCTGTATCTTGGCCTAATGATCATACTGTGTTATTAGGAGTTGAGCTGTATCTTGGCCTAATGATCATACTATGTTATTAGGAGTTGAGCTGTATCTTGGCCTAATGATCATACTGTGTTATTAGGATTTGAGCTGTATCTTGGCCTAATGATCATACTGTGTTATTAGGAGTTGAGCTGTATCTTGGCCTAATGATCATACTGTGTTATTAGGAGTTGAGCTGTATCTTGGCCTAATGATCATACTGTGTTATTAGGATTTGAGCTGTATCTTGGCCTAATGATCATACTGTGTTATTAGGAGTTGAGCTGTATCTTGGCCTAATGATCATACTGTGTTATTAGGAGTTGAGCTGTATCTTGGCCTAATGATCATACTGTGTTATTAGGATTTGAGCTGTATCTTGGCCTAATGATCATACTGTGTTATTAGGATTTGAGCTGTATCTTGGCCTAATGATCATACTGTGTTATTAGGAGTTGAGCTGTATCTTGGCCTAATGATCATACTATGTTATTAGGAGTTGAGCTGTATCTTGGCCTAATGATCATACTGTGTTATTAGGATTTGAGCTGTATCTTGGCCTAATGATCATACTGTGTTATTAGGAGTTGAGCTGTATCTTGGCCTAATGATCATACTGTGTTATTAGGAGTTGAGCTGTATCTTGGCCTAATGATCATACTGTGTTATTAGGATTTGAGCTGTATCTTGGCCTAATGATCATACTGTGTTATTAGGAGTTGAGCTGTATCTTGGCCTAATGATCATACTGTGTTATTAGGAGTTGAGCTGTATCTTGGCCTAATGATCATACTGTGTTATTAGGATTTGAGCTGTATCGTGGCCTAATGATCATACTGTGTTATTAGGAGTTGAGCTGTATCTTGGCCTAATGATCATACTGTGTTATTAGGAGTTGAGCTGTATCTTGGCCTAATGATCATACTGTGTTATTAGGATTTGAGCTGTATCTTGGCCTAATGATCATACTGTGTTATTAGGAGTTGAGCTGTATCTTGGCCTAATGATCGTACTGTGTTATTAGGAGTTGAGCTGTATCTTGGCCTAATGATCATACTGTGTTATTAGGATTTGAGCTGTATCTTGGCCTAATGATCATACTGTGTTATTAGGAGTTGAGCTGTATCTTGGCCTAATGATCATACTGTGTTATTAGGATTTGAGCTGTATCTTGGCCTAATGATCATACTGTGTTATTAGGATTTGAGCTGTATCTTGGCCTAATGATCATACTATGTTATTAGGATTTGAGCTGTATCTTGGCCTAATGATCATACTATGTTATTAGGATTTGAGCTGTATCTTGGCCTAATGATCGTACTATGTTATTAGGATTTGAGCTGTATCTTGGCCTAATGATCATACTATGTTATTAGGATTTGAGCTGTATCTTGGCCTAATGATCGTACTGTGTTATTAGGAGTTGAGCTGTATCTTGGCCTAATGATCATACTGTGTTATTAGGAGTTGAGCTGTATCTTGGCCTAATGATCATACTATGTTATTAGGATTTGAGCTGTATCTTGGCCTAATGATCATACTATGTTATTAGGATTTGAGCTGTATCTTGGCCTAATGATCATACTATGTTATTAGGATTTGAGCTGTATCTTGGCCTAATGATCATACTGTGTTATTAGGATTTGAGCTGTATCTTGGCCTAATGATCATACTGTGTTATTAGGATTTGAGCTGTATCTTGGCCTAATGATCATACTATGTTATTAGGATTTGAGCTGTATCTTGGCCTAATGATCATACTGTGTTATTAGGATTTGAGCTGTATCTTGGCCTAATGATCATACTATGTTATTAGGATTTGAGCTGTATCTTGGCCTAATGATCATACTATGTTATTAGGATTTGAGCTGTATCTTGGCCTAATGATCGTACTGTGTTATTAGGATTTGAGCTGTATCTTGGCCTAATGATCGTACTATGTTATTAGGATTTGAGCTGTATCTTGGCCTAATGATCGTACTATGTTATTAGGATTTGAGCTGTATCTTGGCCTAATGATCATACTGTGTTATTAGGATTTGAGCTGTATCTTGGCCTAATGATCATACTATGTTATTAGGAGTTGAGCTGTATCTTGGCCTAATGATCGTACTGTGTTATTAGGATTTGAGCTGTATCTTGGCCTAATGATCATACTGTGTTATTAGGAGTTGAGCTGTATCTTGGCCTAATGATCGTACTATGTTATTAGGATTTGAGCTGTATCTTGGCCTAATGATCGTACTATGTTATTAGGATTTGAGCTGTATCTTGGCCTAATGATCATACTGTGTTATTAGGATTTGAGCTGTATCTTGGCCTAATGATCGTACTATGTTATTAGGATTTGAGCTGTATCTTGGCCTAATGATCGTACTATGTTATTAGGATTTGAGCTGTATCTTGGCCTAATGATCGTACTATGTTATTAGGATTTGAGCTGTATCTTGGCCTAATGATCATACTATGTTATTAGGATTTGAGCTGTATCTTGGCCTAATGATCATACTGTGTTATTAGGAGTTGAGCTGTATCTTGGCCTAATGATCATACTGTGTTATTAGGAGTTGAGCTGTATCTTGGCCTAATGATCGTACTATGGTCATTTAACGGTCTCCTACTGTATATACAGAACCAGTCAAACGTTTGGACACACCAACACATTCCAGAGTTTTTCTTCATTTTTACTATTTTCTACATTGTGGAATGATAGTGAAGACATCACAACTATGGTATAACACATATGGAATCATGTAGTAACCCAAAAAAGTGTTAAACAAATCAAAATATATTTTATATTTGAGATTCTTCAAAGTAGCCACCCTTTGCCTTGATGACAGCTTTGCACACTCTTGGCATTCTCTCAACAGGACAATGACCCAAAACACTATTATTCTACAATGTAGAAAATATTAAAAATATAGAAAAACCTTTGAATGAGTAGGTGTGTCCAAACTTTTGACTGGTACTGTATATAGTGTATATCATTATACTCATCATTACTCTCAACTCACCACCTTAAAGGGTTTTAAGGAGACATGTCACATAGTTCTTGGGTATTTGACTTCAACCCTTTTATTTTCCGTTAATTTTTTAAATCTCAGGTAGCATCTAAACTGAATCTCGTGTTATGGATCTCTTCATAATTGTAACCAGCCGCATTGAACCTGTCTGGGTGTTAATGGCATGCTCTGTTATCCATATAGACAATGAAGAATGGTTAACCATTACCTGATCCATCTGCCAATACACTGTGTGTGTGTGTGTGTGTGTGTGTGTGTGTGTGTGTGTGTGTGTGTGTGTGTGTGTGTGTGTGTGTGTGTGTGTGTGTGTGTGTGTGTGTGTGTGTGTGTGTGTGTGTGTGTGTGTGTGTGTCCTGCCGTCGTGGGTGTTCACAGGCTTAATTAATGACAGCTTCTAAAGCTTCAGTCTTGTTTATGTTACGAAGAACAGCAGTTGTTTTAAAGCTTCAGGCTTGTTTATGTTGTCAGGAAGAATAGCAGTTGTTCTAAAGCTTCAGGCTTGTTTATGTTAGGAAGAATAGCAGTTGTTTAACAGCTTCAGGCTTGTTTATGTTGTCAGGAAGAATAGCAGTTGTCACAGTTTTGTCATCATGGGGAGTTATTCTTGGTGTAATGAGGAGGATATCTGGTTGAAATTAAATTAAATTAAATTGTATTGGTCACATACACATATTTAGCAGGTGGTATTGCGGGTGTAGCGAATTGCTGGTGTTCCTAGCTCCAACAGTGAAACGCTGGTGTTCCTAGCTCCAACAGTGAAATGCTGGTGTTCCTAGCTCCAACAGTGAAATGCTGGTGTTCCTAGCTCCAACAGTGAAACGCTGGTGTTCCTAGCTCCAACAGTGAAATGCTGGTGTTCCTAGCTCCAACAGTGAAACGCTGGTGTTCCTAGCTCCAACAGTGAAACGCTGGTGTTCCTAGCTCCAACAGTGAAATGCTGGTGTTCCTAGCTCCAACAGTGAAATGCTGGTGTTCCTAGCTCCAACAGTGAAATGCTGGTGTTCCTAGCTCCAACAGTGAAATGCTGGTATTCCTAGCTCCAACAGTGAAATGCTGGTGTTCCTAGCTCCAACAGTGAAATGCTGGTGTTCCTAGCTCCAACAGTGAAATGCTGGTATTCCTAGCTCCAACAGTGAAATGCTGGTGTTCCAAGCTCCAACAGTGAAATGTTGGTGTTCCTAGCTCCAACAGTGAAATGCTGGTATTCCTAGCTCCAACAGTGAAATGCTGGTGTTCCTAGCTCCAACAGTGAAATGTTGGTATTCCTAGCTCCAACAGTGAAATGCTGGTGTTCCTAGCTCCAACAGTGAAATGCTGGTATTCCTAGCTCCCACAGTGAAATGCTGGTATTCCTAGCTCCAACAGTGAAACGCTGGTGTTCCTAGCTCCAACAGTGAAATGCTGGTATTCCTAGCTCCAACAGTGAAATGCTGGTGTTCCTAGCTCCAACAGTGAAATGCTGGTGTTCCTAGCTCCAACAGTGAAATGCTGGTATTCCTAGCTCCAACAGTGAAATGCTGGTGTTCCAAGCTCCAACAGTGAAATGTTGGTGTTCCTAGCTCCAACAGTGAAATGCTGGTATTCCTAGCTCCAACAGTGAAATGCTGGTGTTCCTAGCTCCAACAGTGAAATGTTGGTATTCCTAGCTCCAACAGTGAAATGCTGGTGTTCCTAGCTCCAACAGTGAAATGCTGGTATTCCTAGCTCCCACAGTGAAATGCTGGTATTCCTAGCTCCAACAGTGAAATGCTGGTATTCCTAGCTCCAACAGTGAAATGCTGGTGTTCCTAGCTCCAACAGTGAAATGCTGGTATTCCTAGCTCCAACAGTGAAATGCTGGTGTTCCTAGCTCCAACAGTGAAATGTTGGTGTTCCTAGCTCCAACAGTGAAATGCTGGTATTCCTAGCTCCAACAGTGAAATGCTGGTATTCCTAGCTCCAACAGTGAAATGCTGGTATTCCTTGCTCCAACAGTGAAATGCTGGTGTTCCTAGCTCCAACAGTGAAATGCTGGTATTCCTAGCTCCAACAGTGAAATGCTGGTATTCCTAGCTCCAACAGTGAAATGCTGGTGTTCCAAGCTCCAACAGTGAAATGTTGGTGTTCCTAGCTCCAACAGTGAAATGCTGGTATTCCTAGCTCCAACAGTGAAATGCTGATGTTCCAAGCTCCAACAGTGAAATGTTGGTGTTCCTAGCTCCAACAGTGAATTGCTGGTGTTCCTAGCTCCAGCAGTGAAGTGCTGGTGTTCCTAGCTCCAACAGTGAAATGCTGGTGTTCCTAGCTCCAACAGTGAAATGCTGGTGTTGTCACGTTCCTGACCTGTTTTCTGTTAATTTTGTATGTGTTTAGTTGGTCAGGGCGTGAGTTGGGGTGGGCATTCTATGTTTTGTGTTTCTATGTTTAGGTTAGTGGTAATTAGCCTTATATGGTTCTCAATCAGGGACAGGTGTTTGACGTTTCCTCTGATTGAGAACCATATAAAGGTAGGCTGTTCACACTGTTTGGTTGTGGGTGATTGTCTCCTGTGTCCGTATATGTTACCACACGGGACTGTATCATTTGTTTGTAGTCTGTTCCTGTTCGTGAGTTCTTCGTGTATTTATGTAAGTTCCATGTTCAGGTCTGTCTACGTCGTTTTTGTTATTTTGTAGTTTGTTGAAGTGTTTTCGTTTTTTCGTTTTTTACTTTAATAAACTTCATTATGTCAAATTATCACGCTGCGCTTTGGTCCAATCCCTACTCCTCCTCTTCTTCCGAAGAGGGGGAGGACAGCCGTTACAGAATCACCCACCAACCATGGATCAAGCAGCGTGAGAGGAACCAGCAGCAGCGGCCAAAGAACCAGGACTCGTGGACTTGGGAGGAAATATTGGACGGAAAGGGACCCTGGGCTCAACCAGGAGAATATCGCCGCCCCAAAGCTGAGCTGGAGGCAGCGAAAGCAGAGAGGCGGCGTTTCGAGGAGCTAGCTCGGAAGCAGGAGAAGGATCTGGGCTACACTATGTGGGAGGAGATCGACAGGTGGGCGATCGACCCAGGGCGAGTGCCGGAGCCCGCCTGGGATTCTCTGGCGCAGTGCGAGGAGGGATACCGGCGAATGGAGGCAGCACGACGACGCGGTAGGAAGCCTGTGAGTAAACCCCAAAAATTTCTTGGGGGGGGGCTAAGAGGGAGAGTGGCGAAGTCAGGTAGGAGACCTGCGCCCACTCCCTGTACTTACCGTGGAGAGCGAGAGTACGGGCAGACACCGTGTTACGCAGTAGAGCGCATGGTGTCTCCTGTACGTGTGCATAGCCCGGTGCGGTACATACCAGCTCCTCGTATCGGCCGGGCCAGATTGAGAATTGAGCCAAGTGCCATGAAGCCGGCTCTACATATCTGGCCACCAGTGCGTCTCCTCGGGCCGGCTTACATGGCACCAGCCTTACGCATGGTGTCCCCGGTTCGCCTACATAGCCTGGTGCGGGTTATTCCACCTCCCCGCACTGGTCGGGCGACGGGGAGCATACAACCAGGTAATGTTGGGCAGGCTCAGTGCTCAAGGGAGCCAGTACGCCTGCACGGTCCGGTATTTCCGGCGCCACCTCCCCGCTCCAGGCCAGTACCACCAGTGCCTACACCACGCACCAGGCTTCCAGTGCGTCTCCAGAGCCCTGTTCCTCCTCCACGCACTAGCCCTATGGTGCGTGTCTCCAGCCCAGTACCACCAGTGCCTACACCACGCACCAAGCCTCCTGTGTGTCTCCAGAGCCCTGTACGCACTGTTCTTTCTCCCCGTACTCGCCCTGATGTGCGTGCCCTCAGCCCGGTAACACCAGTGCCGGTACCACGCACCAGGCCTATAGTACGCCTTGAGAGTCCAGTGTGCCCTGTTGTTGTTCCCCGCACTAGCCTGATGGTGCGTGTCCTTAGCCCGGTACCTCCAGTTCCGGTACCACGCACCAGGCCTACAGTGCGTCTCAGCCGGCCAGAGTCTGCCGTCTGCCAAGCGGCGCCTGAACTGCCCGTCTGCCAAGCGGCGCCTGAACTGCCCGTCTGCCCAACGGCGCCTGAACTGCCCGTCTGCCCAACGGCGCCTGAACTGCCCGTCTGCCCAACGCCGTCTGAACTGTCCGTCTGCCAAGCGCCGCATGAACTGCCCGTCGGTACTGAGCCTTCAAAGCCGCCCGTCTGCCATGAGCCTGCAAAGCCGCCCGTCTGCCATGAGCCTACAGAGCCGTCCGCCAGACAGGAGCCGCTAGAGCCGTCCGCCAGACAGGAGCCGCTAGAGCCTTCCGCCAGACAGGAGCAGCCAAAGCCTTCTGCCAGACAGGATCAGCCAGAGCCTTCCGCCAGACAGGATCAGCCAGAGCCTTCCGCCAGACAGGATCAGCCAGAGCCTTCCGCCAGCCATGACCAGCCAGAGCCGTCATCCAGCCATGACCAGCCAGAGCCGTCATCCAGCCATGACCAGCCAGAGCCGTCATCCAGCCATGACCAGCCAGAGCCGTCATCCAGCCATGACCAGCCAGAGCCGTCATCCAGCCATGACCAGCCAGAGCCGTCATCCAGCCATGACCAGCCAGAGCCGTCATCCAGCCATGACCAGCCAGAGCCGTCATCCAGCCAGGATCCACCAGAGCCGTCATCCAGCCAGGATCCGCCAGAGCCAGCCAGCCAGGATCCGCCATCCAGTCCGGTGCTGCCGTCCCTCAGTCCGGAGCTGCCGTCCCTCAGTCCGGAGCTGCCGTCCCTCAGTCCGGAGCTGCCGTCCCTCAGTCCGGAGCTGCCCCTTATCCCGGTGCTGCTCCTTATCCCGGTGATGCCCCTTCATTTAGGTGGGGTTATTTGGAGGGTGGTCATTGAGAGGGGGATAAAAAAGCGGGGATTTATTATGGTGGGATGGGGACCACGCCCAGAGCCTGAGCCGCCACCGTGGATAGATGCCCACCCAGACCCTCCCCTAGACTTTTGGTGGTTCGTCCGGAGTTCGCACCTTGAGGGGGGGGTTCTGTCACGTTCCTGACCTGTTTTCTGTTAATTTTGTATGTGTTTAGTTGGTCAGGGCGTGAGTTGGGGTGGGCATTCTATGTTTTGTGTTTCTATGTTTAGGTTAGTGGTAATTAGCCTTATATGGTTCTCAATCAGGGACAGGTGTTTGACGTTTCCTCTGATTGAGAACCATATAAAGGTAGGCTGTTCACACTGTTTGGTTGTGGGTGATTGTCTCCTGTGTCCGTATATGTTACCACACGGGACTGTATCGTTTGTTTGTAGTCTGTTCCTGTTCGTGAGTTCTTAGTGTATTTATGTAAGTTCCATGTTCAGGTCTGTCTACGTCGTTTTTGTTATTTTGTAGTTTGTTGAAGTGTTTTCGTTTTTTCGTTTTTTACTTTAATAAACTTCATTATGTCAAATTATCACGCTGCGCTTTGGTCCAATCCCTACTCCTCCTTTTCTTCCGAAGAGGAGGAGGACAGCCGTTACAGGTGTCCCTGGCTCCAACAGTGACATGCTGGTGTTTCTAGCTCCAACAGTGAAATGCTGGTGTTCCTAGCTCCAACAGTGACATGCTGGTGTTCCTAGCTCCAACAGTGAAATGCTGGTGTTTCTAAATCCAACAGTGAAATGCTGGTGTTTCTAGCTCCAACAGTGAAATGTTGGTGTTTCTAGCTCCAACAGTGAAATGCTGGTGTTTCTAGTTCCAACAGTGACATGCTGGTGTTCCTAGCTCCAACAGTGACATGCTGGTGTTTCTAGCTCCAACAGTGAAATGCTGGTGTTTCTAGTTCCAACAGTGACACGCTGGTGTTTCTAGCTCCAACAGTGACATGCTGGTGTTCCTAGCTCCAACAGTGAAATGCTGGTGTTCCTAGCTCCAACAGTGACATGCTGGTATTCCTAGCTCCAACAGTGAAATGCTGGTGTTCCTAGCTCCAACAGTGAAATGCTGGTGTTCCTAGCTCCAACAGTGACACGCTGGTGTTCCTAGCTCCAACAGTGAAATGCTGGTGTTCCTAGCTCCAACAGTGACATGCTGGTGTTCCTAGCTCCAACAGTGACATGCTGGTATTCCTAGCTCCAACAGTGACATGCTGGTATTCCTAGCTCCAACAGTGACATGCTGGTATTCCTAGCTCCAACAGTGACATGCTGGTATTCCTAGCTCCAACAGTGACATGCTGGTATTCCTAGCTCCAACAGTGACATGCTGGTATTCCTAGCTCCAACAGTGACATGCTGGTATTCCTAGCTCCAACAGTGACATGCTGGTATTCCTAGCTCCAACAGTGCAGTAGTATCTAACAATTCACAACAATACACACAAATCTAAAAGTAAAACAATGGAATTAAGAAATAGATAAATATTAGTACGAGTAATGTCGGAGTAGCATTGACTAAAATACAGTAGAATAGAATACAGTATATACATATGAGATGAGTAAAGCAGTATGTAAACATGATTAAAGTGACTAGTGTTCCATTATTAAAGTGGCCAGTGATTCCATGTCTATGTATAAAGGGCAGCAGCCTCTAAGGTACAGGGTTGAGTAACTGAGTGGTAGCCGGCTAGTGATGGCTATTTAACAGGATGGCCTTGAGATAAAAGCTGTTTTTCAGTGTCTCGGTCCCAGTTTAACTGTAAACAGAGTTATCTAACATCTGTAACTGTAAACAGAGTTAACATCTGTAACTGTAAACAGAGTTAACATCTGTAACTGTAAACAGAGTTAACATCTGTAACTGTAAACAGAGTTAACATCTGTAACTGTAAACAGAGTTAACATCTGTAACTGTAAACAGAGTTAACATCTGTAACTGTAAACAGAGTTAACATCTGTAACTGTAAACAGAGGCATCTAAGACAAGGCATTATGACTTCACCGGTGCACTAGATGTGACATTTTAGATGCTCTCCAGTAGCCTACAACTAATGTATAGAAATGTATCTGTCGTTATGTATGTACAGCATATATTTACTATGAAAACATTGAGTGGTCGAAGAAACCAGTAGGATGGGGCAGATTGGTGTTTTGAGTGTCTCTCCAGTCCAGTCACTGTATTCCCTATATAGGGAGGGCAGTGCTTGTTTGACCAGGACCCTATTGTCTCTGGTCAAAAGTAGTATACTATAAAGGGAATAGGGTGCCATTTTGGAAGCATGCTTTCTAAACACTGCATGGCATCGTCGTTGACAGACACCAGCTCTGATATTCATAACAGGAGGGAGAGGAGGAGGCTGAGACCACGGAGAGGTCATTCGATTTACAGGATCTAACTGATATATGTGATATATGTTTATTCTGTTGAATTACTCTGCTTCACAGACAGACAGCAGGGAGCTGGGGGTGAAGACAGAGAGCTGGGGGTGAAGACAGAGAGCTGGGGGTGAAGACAGGGAGCTGGGGGTGAAGACAGAGAGCTGGGGGTGAAGACAGGGAGCTGGGGGTGAAGACAGGGAGAGAGGGGGTGAAGACAGGGAGCTGGGGGTTGAAGACAGGGAGCGTGAAGACAAGGAGCTGGGGGGTGAAGACAGGGAGCTGGGGGGGGGGTGAAGGCAAGGAGTTGGGGGTGAAGACAGGGAGCTGGGGGTGAAGACAGGGAGAGAGGGGGAGAAGACAGGGAGCTGGGGGTGAAGACAGGGAGAGAGGGGGTGAAGACAGGGAGCTGGGGGTTGAAGACAGGGAGCGTGAAGACAAGGAGCTGGGGGGTGAAGACAGGGAGCTGGGGGTGAAGACAGGGAGCTGGGGGGTGAAGACAAGGAGCTGGGGGGTGAAGACAGGGAGCTGGAGGGTGAAGACAAGGAGCTGGGGGGTGAAGACAAGGAGCTGGGGGGTGAAGACAGGGAGCTGGGGGTGAAGACAGGGAGCTGGGGGGTGAAGACAAGGAGCTGGGGGGTGAAGACAGGGAGCTGGGGGGTGAAGACAAGGAGCTGGGGGTGAAGACAGGGAGCTGGGGGGTGAAGACAAGGAGCTGGGGGGTGAAGACAAGGAGCTGGGGGTGAAGACAGGGAGCTGGGGGTGAAGACAGGGAGCTGGAGGGTGAAGACAAGGAGCTGGGGGTGAAGACAGGGAGCTGGGGGGGAAGACAGGGAGCTGGAGGGTGAAGACAAGGAGCTGGGGGTGAAGACAGGGAGCTGGGGGGTGAAGACAAGGAGCTGGGGGGTGAAGACAGGGAGTTGGGGGGGGGGGTGAAGGCAAGGAGTTGGGGGGTGAAGACAGGGAGCTGGGGGGGGTGAAGGCAAGGAGTTGGGGGTGAAGACAGGGAGCTGCGGGTGAAGACAGGGAGAGAGGGGGTGAAGACAGGGAGCTGGGGGTGAAGACAGGGAGAG
Organism: Salvelinus namaycush; assembly: GCF_016432855.1. Taxonomy (NCBI): domain Eukaryota; kingdom Metazoa; phylum Chordata; class Actinopteri; order Salmoniformes; family Salmonidae; genus Salvelinus; species Salvelinus namaycush. Next base: position 522,031 of record NW_024059785.1, read on the forward strand.
AGGGGGTGAAGACAGGGAGCTGGGGGTGAAGGGAAGGAGCTGGGGGGTGAAGACAGGGAGAGAGGGGGTGAAGACAGGGAGCTGGAGGGTGAAGACAGGGAGCTGGGGGGTGAAGATAGGGAGCTGGGGGGTGAGGACAAGGAGCTGGGGGGTGAAGACAGGGAGCTGGGGGGTGGAGACAGAGAGAGAGGGGTTGAAGACAGGGAGCGTGAAGACAAGGAGCTCGGGGGTGAAGACAGGGAGCTGGAGGGTGAAGACAGGGAGCTGGGGGGTGGAGACAGAGAGAGAGGGGTTGAAGACAGGGAGCGTGAAGACAAGGAGCTCGGGGGTGAAGACAGGGAGCTGGAGGGTGAAGACAGGGAGCTGGGGGGTGGAGACAGAGAGAGAGGGGTTGAAGACAGGGAGCGTGAAGACAAGGAGCTCGGGGGTGAAGACAGGGAGCTGGAGGGTGAAGACAGGGAGCGTGAAGACAAGGAGCTGGGGGGTGAAGACGAGGAGAGAGGGGAGAAGAAGCTGTCAGTGGAGAAGCCGTCAGTTACGAGAGACACATGCACTGGCAGGTCCAGTCCACTCCTACTCCCTGGACACTATTTATAGCTGAGTGTTGCAAATGGCAATGATTAATGCTGACACGTCTAAATGCACCGCCATCACATTAAGAAATGTGTTGCACTTGCTAAAATATATATAGAGAGAGAGAGAAAGAGGGAGAGAGAGAAAGGGCGAGAGCATGAGCGAGAAAACAGTTGAAAGAAAAACCCACAGAGAGAGAGAGAGAGAGAGAGAGAGAGAGAGAGAGAGAGAGAGAGAGAGAGAGAGAGAGAGAGAGAGAGAGAGAGAGAGAGAGAGAGAGAGAGAGAGCATGAGTGAGAAAACAGTTGAAAGAAACACCCACAGCTAAATCCATGTGACATATCAACCATGAAATGTATTATGTGTTATTGTTGCACAGATTACCTAGATTGTGTAAACATACACCTTGCTGTACAAATTTCCACATTAACTTGACTAGCATCAGCAGCACTTGAAGTAATTTGTATCTGTGGTAAATCCATTCAAATTTGAAGATGTAATGTCACATGTAGAGCGAAATGCCTTTCTTGCAACCTCAAAACCCAGCAACGCAATAATCAATAACAATACATTACTAGACAACAAAAAAAACTAGAAATCAGAATAAGAAATATAAAATGCACAATAAAGTAAGTAAGTAAGTAAGCATACTACAGTGCATTCGGGAAGCATTCAGGCCCCTTGACTTTTTCCACATTTTGTTATGTCACAGCCTTATTCTAAAATTGATTAAATTGTTTGTTTCCCTCATCAATGTACACACAATAGCCCATAATGACAACGTTTTTTTAAATTAAAAACTGAAATATCACATTTACATAAGTCTTCAGACCCTTTACTCAATACTTTGTTGAAGCACCTTTGGCAACAATTACAACCTTGCATATAACGCTACAAGCCTGGCACACCTGTGTTTGGAGAGTTTCTCCCATTCTTCTCTGCAGATCCTCTCAAGCTCTGTCAGGTTCAATGGGGAGTGTCGCTGCACAGCTATTTTCAGTTCTCTCCAGAGATCTTCAATTGGGTTCAAGTCCGGGCTCTGGCTGGGCCACTCAAGGACATTCAGAGACTTGTCCCGAAGCCATTCCTGCGTGGTCTTGGCTGTGTGCTTAGGGTCGTTGTCCTGTTGGAAGGTGAACCTTAGCCCCAGTCTAAGGTCCTGAGCGCTCTGGGGCAGGTTTTCATCAAGGATCTCTCTGTACTTTGCTCCGTTCATCTTTCCCTCGATCCTGACTAGTCTCCCTGCCGCTGAAAAACTTCCCCACTGCATGATGCTGCCACCACCGTGCTTCACCGTAGGGGTGGTGCCAGGTTTCCTCCAGACGTGACGCTTGGCATTCAGGCCAAAGAGTTCAATCTTGGTTTCATCAGACCAAAGAATCTTGTTTTTCATGGTATGAGTCCTTTAGGAGCCTTTTGACAAACTCCAAGCGGGATGCCATGTTCCTTTTACTAAGGAGTGGCTTCCATCTGGCCATAAAGGCCTGATTGGTGAAGTGCTGCAGAGATGGTTTTCCTTCTGGAAGGTTCTCCCATCTCCACAGAGGAACTCTGGAGCTCTCCCCCGATTGCTCAGTTAAGAATGATGGAGGCCACCGATTGCCAAAATAGAATGATGGAGGCCACTGTGTTTTTGGGAACCTTCAATGCTGCAGAAATGTTTTGGTTCCCTAGATCTGTGCCTCAACACAATCCAATCCAATCCTGATAAACATGCATGCATGAGAGCATCAGCTGTTTCGGACGACTGTGTGATCACGCTCTCCGCAGCTGATGTGAGTAAGACCTTTAAACAGGTCAACATTCACTATGCCACAAGGCCAGACGGATTACCAGGACATGCACTCAGAGCATGCACTGACCAACTGGCAGGTGTCTTCACTTCACTTCACAACATTTTCAACCTCTCCCTGTCTGAGTCTGTAATACCAACATGTTTCAAGCAGACCACCATAGTCCATGTGCCCAAGAACATTAAGGTAACCTGCCTAAATGACAACCGACCCGTAGCACTCACGTCTGTAGCCATGAAGTGCTTTGAAAGGCTGGTCATGGCTCACATCAACACCATTATCCCAGAAACCCATACCCACTCCAATTTGCATACTGCCCCAACAGATCCACAGATGATGACATCTCTATTACACTCCACACTGTCCTCTCCCACCTGGACAAAATAAACACCTATGTGAGAATGCTATTCATTGACTACAGCTCAGCGTTCAACACCATAGTGCCCTCAAAGCTCATCACTAAGCTAAGGACCCTTGGACTAAACACCTCCCTCTTCAGCTGGATCCTGGACTTCCAGACTGGCCGGCCCCTCGAGGGTGCGTGCTCAGTCCCCTCCTGTACTTCCTGTTCACTCATGACTTCATTATTAAGTTTGCCGATGACACAACAGTCAGAGACCTGACCATGTGGTGCAAGGACAACAACCTCTCCCTCGACAAGATCAAGACAAAGCAGATGATTGTGGACTACAGGAAAAAGATATGCCGAGCACGCCCACATTCTCATCGACGGGGCTGTGGTGGAGCAGGTTGAGAGCTTCAAGTTCCTTGGCGTCCACATCACCAACAAACTAACATGGTCCAAGCACACCAAGACAGTCGTGAAGAAGGCATGACAAAACCTATTCAGGAGCCTGAAAGGATTTGGTAGAGGTCCCCAGATCCTCAAAAGGTTTTACAGCTGCATCATCAAGAGCATCCTGACAGGTTGCATCACTGCTCGGCCTCCGACCGCAAGGCTATACAGAACGTAGTGCGTACGTACATCACTGGTACCATCCAGGACCTCTATACCAGACGGTGTCAAAGGAAGGCCCTAAAAATTGTCAAAGATTCCAGCCACCCTAGTCATAGACTGCTCTCTCTGCTACTTCACATATATAGCCTCGCTATTGCTATTTTACTGTTTCTCTTTAATCATTTGTTACTTTTATTTCTTACTTTTTCTAGGTATTTTTCTTAAAACTGCATTGTTGGTTAAAACCTCTCTAGGGTATGTGGGATGCTAGCGTCCCACCTAGCCAACATCCAGTGAAATTGCAGAGCGCCAAATTCAAAAACAGAAATACTCATAATAAAAAATCATAAAACATACAAGTGTTATACATCGGCTTAAAGATTAACTTCTTGTTAATCCAGTCGCTGTGTCAAATTTCAAAAGGCTTTACGGCGAAAGCATACCATGCGATTATCTGAGGACAGCGCCCAGCACACAAAAGCATACAAGCATTTTCCAGCCAGGTAGAGGAGTCACAAAAGTCAGAAATAGCAATAAAATGAATCACTTACCTTTGATGATCTTCATATGGTTGCACTCACAAGACTCCCAGTTACACAGTAAATGTTAATTTTGTTCGATAAAGTCCCTCTTTATGTCCCAAAAACTCAGTTTTGTTGGCGCGTTTTGTTCAATAATCTAATGGCTCCAAGGGTGTCACAGCAGGCAGACGAATACATACTAAAAGTACCGGTAAGGTTCGTCGAAAGATGTCACACAATGTTTATAATTACTCCTCAGGTTGTTTATTGTCTTTATAATCAATAATATTTCAACCGGACAATAACGTTTTCAATAGAAAGGAAAAATAACAAACGGCGCGCTGTCTGCAAAGTTCCCCTGTCCTGTGACCAAAATGGCTGTTTACCCGTCGTTTTTCATTTCCTGAAACCATGTCTAAAGACTGTTGACATCTAGTGGAAGCCATTGGAACTGCAATCTGATTCCTAACCCATTGGATTCTCTATAGGCATTGAGTTGAAAAACAGCCACACAAAAATAATAATTCCACTTTCTGGATGGATTTTTCTCAGGTTTTTGCCTGCCATATCAGTTCTGTTATACTCACAGACATTATTGTAAGATTTTTGGAAACTTTAGAATGTTTTCTATCCAAATCTACCATTCTATCCAAATCTACCAATCTACCAAATCTACCAAATCTACTATTATATGCATATCCTAGCTTCTGGGCCTGAGTAACAGGCAGTTTACTTTGGGCACGCTTTTCATCCAGAGGTGAAAATACTGCCCCCTACCCACTAGGTTAAGGGCTTGTAAGAAAGCGTTTCACATTAAGGTCTACACCTGTTGTATTTAGCATTTCACTGTAAGGTCTACACCTGTTGGTTAAGGGCTGGTCAGTAAGCATTTCACTGTAAGGTCTACACCTGTTGTATTCAGCATTTCACCTGTTGAATTTGGCGCATATGACAAATACACTTTGAGTTGATTTGTCTCAGAGCTCTACGGACAATTCCTTCGACCTCATGGCTTGGTTTTTGCTCTGACATGCACTGTGGGGCCTTATATAGACAGGTGTGCGCCTTTCCAAATCATGTCCAATTAATTTAATTTAACACAGGTGGACTCCAAGTTGTAGAAACATCTCAAGGATGATCAATGGAAACAGGATGCAGCTCAATTTCGAGACTCACAGCAAAGAGTCTGAATAATTATGTTAATAAGGTATCAGGTTTTGCAAAAATGTAAAGAAAAAAAAACGTTTTG
>NW_024059785.1:532124-672774 GCF_016432855.1 Salvelinus namaycush
CAAGTAACCTCAGATCTGTGAATTATTTCAACAAGTAACCTCAGATCTGTGAATTATTTCAACAAGTAACCTCAGATCTGTGAATTATTTCAACAAGTAACCTCAGATCTGTGAATTATTTCAACAAGTAACCTCAGATCTGTGAATTATTTCAACAAGTAACCTCAGATCTGTGAATTATTTCAACAAGTAACCTCAGATCTGTGAATTATTTCAACAAGTAACCACAGATGTGTGAATAATTTCAACAAGTAACCTCAGATCTGTGAATTATTTCAACAAGTAACCTCAGATGTGTGAATTATTTCAACAAGTAACCACAGATGTGTGAATTATTTCAACAAGTAACCTCAGATCTGTGAATTATTTCAACAAGTAACCACAGATGTGTGAATTATTTCAACAAGTAACCTCAGATCTGTGAATTATTTCAACAAGTAACCTCAGATCTGTGAATTATTTCAACAAGTAACCTCAGATCTGTGAATTATTTCAACAAGTAACCTCAGATCTGTGAATTATTTCAACAAGTAACCTCAGATCTGTGAATAATTTCAACAAGTAACCTCAGATCTGTGAATTATTTCAACAAGTAACCTCAGATCTGTGAATTATTTCAACAAGTAACCTCAGATCTGTGAATTATTTCAACAAGTAACCTCAGATCTGTGAATTATTTCAACAAGTAACCTCAGATCTGTGAATTATTTCAACAAGTAACCTCAGATCTGTGAATTATTTCAACAAGTAACCTCAGATCTGTGAATTATTTCAACAAGTAACCTCAGATCTGTGAATTATTTCAACAAGTAACCTCAGATCTGTGAATTATTTCAACAAGTAACCACAGATGTGTGAATAATTTCAACAAGTAACCTCAGATCTGTGAATTATTTCAACAAGTAACCTCAGATCTGTGAATTATTTCAACAAGTAACCTCAGATCTGTGAATTATTTCAACAAGTAACCTCAGATCTGTGAATTATTTCAACAAGTAACCTCAGATCTGTGAATTATTTCAACAAGTAACCTCAGATCTGTGAATTATTTCAACAAGTAACCTCAGATGTGTGAATTATTTCAACAAGTAACCACAGATGTGTGAATTATTTCAACAAGTAACCTCAGATCTGTGAATTATTTCAACAAGTAACCACAGATCTGTGAATTATTTCAACAAGTAACCACAGATGTGTGAATTATTTGACTATGATGTCAGAACCTCACGCTGCATGCTAGTAGACCACCAGATAGGACATTGTTTATTTTAGTTCAAGATTTGTTTTAAATATTCACTCCAACTTCTCAGTAGAGACATTTCTGAGTAACGTTTAAACATCAGAATGAGCTATACACCAGGTGATTAAATATCAAAATGATGTGATATAAACCAGGTGTATTTCCTACCAGCAAGGGGACAGAATGGGGGGGATTAAGATGGCTGATGTGTGTTTGACACTGAGAGACACAATCTGCTGCATTGACTCTGACGTTCCCATCCCGAATCAATATGGTCGGGAGGAGACATCATAAATGGAGATAGCTAGCGGGGTGCGCGTGCCAATTCCTTTCATCACCGGGAGAAAGCAGGCTGACAATTAATTGAACAAATGAGTCCTCTTGGGGATTGGCGAAATCCGGAGGACTAGGATAATATCTGTCCTTGTGGTGAACACACACATACACGTGAGAGAGTATGCACACACACACACACACACACACACACACACACACACACACACACACACACACACACACACACACACACACACACACACACACACACACACACACACACACACACACACACACAGGAACATCTGCATACACACACATACACAAGAACGTACACACACACACACACACACAGGAACATCTGCATACACACACTCACACATACACAAGAACGTACACACACACACACACACACACACACACACACACACACACACACACACACACACACACACACACACACACACACACACACACACACACGCTCACACACATGCTCACACACCGATTTTGTCTGAGAGGCAGTGAAAGTGTAATTTTGCAGCGATGTCAAAACGTGTCAGGTGTGTACCATCATCAGATCTCTGTCATATATTACACGTACGGACTTTAACTGTGAGGACTTTATCAACGCTTTTCTACCAAGTCATCTGTTGGTGACTCACATGACAATACAGATGGGAGTGTGTCTCACAAATGGCACCCTATTCCCTTTATAGTGCACTACTTTTGACCAGGGCCCACAGGGGATAGTGCACTATTTAGAGAATAGGTTGTCATTTGGGAAGCATCCTGAATGTCCACTATCTAATGTAAAATAGAACACTCTGAGGACAAGGCAGTGTAGCTTATGATTGGACCATATATCCATTTGTCCAGCAATCCACCAAGTTGTGTTTCGTTGAAACTTTAAAAAAAAAACTGTTAAGCCAATTGCATGGTAAATATTAACTTGGTCAAGCGGGAAATGTTGTCTGGGGCGACGCTTTAACTGTGGTAATCCTGGAGACATTCAAGTGCAATCACTCTCTACAAAGAAGTGTTCCTGCTGTCTATACTGTCACTGTGAGACGCCCAGCGCTAAGCCACCGTCATGACCAACCATGTTAGAACACTGATTAACATATGACGGACACATTGGTGTGCATCTCAAATGGCACCCTATTCCCTATATAGTGCACTATCCCCTATGGGTACTGGTCAAATGTAGTGCACTACATAGGGAATAGGCTGCCATTTGTTGTGCAGCCCTTATTTACACAGAGGGAGTAATGGTTGCATCACAAAAGGATCTGTGTTCTTTCAGAACTTTTCTCAGAAACTGATGGTGGTGGAAAGCCGCTGTACTGTCTGTCCGTCTGTCTGTCTGTGTGTGTGTGTGTGTGTGTGTGTGTGTGTGTGTGTGTGTGTGTGTGTGTGTGTGTGTGTGTGTGTGTGTGTTTTCTTTGATGCCCCAGCAGAAAGCACCCCCTCCCCGGAGCCGATCCTTCCTGGGAACAACTCCAAGCCCCTTAATAATCAAAAGGATTAAGAGTCAATAAACATATCCTGAACGGCTACACCAACGCTGGATCTCCCCACAGTGATATCATATCTCTTATACTCCTCACTGATATAATTTCTCTTATACTCCTCAACACTGGATCTCCCCACAGTTATATCATATCTCTTAAACTCCTCAGTGATATCATGTCTCTTATACTCCTCAACACTGGATCTCCCCACAGTGATATCATGTCTCTTATACTCCTCAACACTGGATCTCCCCACAGTGATATCATGTCTCTTATACTCCTCAGTGATATCATGTCTCTTATGCTCCTCAACACTGGATCTCCCCACAGTGATATCATTTCTCTTATACTCCTCAACACTGGATCTCCCCACAGTGATATCATATCTCTTATACTCCTCAACACTGGATCTCCCCACAGTTATATCATATCTCTTATACTCCTCAGTGATATCATGTCTCTTATGCTCCTCAACACTGGATCTCCCCACAGTGATATCATGTCTCTTATACTCCTCAACACTGGATCTCCCCACAGTGATATCATGTCTCTTATACTCCTCAGTGATATCATGTCTCTTATGCTCCTCAACACTGGATCTCCCCACAGTGATATCATGTCTCTTATACTCCTCAACACTGGATCTCCCCACAGTGATATCATATCTCTTATACTCCTCAGTGATATCATGTCTCTTATACTCCTCAACACTGGATCTCCCCACAGTGATATCATGTCTCTTATACTCCTCAACACTGGATCTCCCCACAGTGATATCATATCTCTTATACTCCTCAACACTGGATCTCCCCACAGTGATATCATATCTCTTATAATCCTCAACACTGGATCTCCCCACAGTGATATCATATTTCTTATACTGCTTGGCTCCTGGAAATAATTCAATAATTTAGTAGCTTGTGATTTCTATGTGTCCTTTCAAATAAACAGGCCTGCACACTCTTTCCCTAAAGTAGAGTTACTTTAAATGCAGGGATAAAACTTAAGGATTTTAGGTGCTGGCCAGCCTGGCTAACAGACCACAACTTATACTAGCCTGACTAGCCTGAGTGATATTCGACTAACCTGAGTGATATTCTACTAACCTGAGTGATATTCTACTAACCTGAGTGATATTCTACTAACCTGAGTGACATTATACTAACCTGAGTGACATTATACTAGCCTGAGTGACATTATACTATCCTGAGTGACATTCTACTAGCCTGAATAACATTCTACATTGAGTTAAGACCCATTTTCTGGGATTAAAGGGGTAATACATCACTATTTTGACCGCTTCACGTCAACGTACATAACCTACGGTGTAAGGAAAAAAGAACAAGACATTTATCTAGCGTAATTCATGAGAAATAATTCAATGTCCATTTGGTGATGGTTAATGAAATGCGTTTATCTTTTCAAAAAAGTTATATATCCAGTTGCAGCGTGTTCAAACTAATCTGTTAAGGCAGGTTTCGGAGCTGTACGTGATTTCTGTGATTTTCTGAACTCGCACACAGTCAATGGGGAGTGACACAGTGTGAGGCTTACAGACATATGGAGCCTGCAATAGTTACCTGCGTTCGAACTATCAAAGAACCGTCAGACCTAGAGCTCTGAAACGTGATATACATGTTCTAGGGTTTAAGTCGATAGTGCACGGTGAGTTATGTGGCTCTCGAAGGTTCTCAAGCCGAGGAACAGCCTCATCCATTTGCTATGACTTCAATTCATTTTGAACATCGCGAAAATGACGACATTTAGAAAAGTCCCAGAATCACATGACTAGGTGCATGGAAACCGCCTCAGCCCATAGAGATGGACCCTAAAGTTTCTGTCCGATAGCTCTTTCAGGGAGCCCGTAGCAACACCCAGGAAAAAAGTGCATTTTCAGCACTAATTAAGATCGCTGCTCGGGCTCCGAATGACCTATTGAGCAGAAACTCGGGATTCGGGGTCGCCTCAGCTAGGCCTACACATAATGTCAGAACTGGACCCACAGCTAGAACGTACCTTCGTGTTTTATGTTTTTATTGTGGTTTCTTATGGCTGCAGGGGCAGTATTGAGTAGCTTGAATGAAAGGTGCCCATTTCAAACGCCCTGCTCCTTAGTCATAGTTCCTAATATTTGCATATTATTATTAGTATTGGATAGAAAACACTCCAAAGTTTCTAAAACTGTATTATGTCTGTGAGATTAACAGAACTCATATTGGCAGGCAAAATCCTGAGTTGAAATCAAAACAGGAAGTCAGAAATCTGAGCTTGTCTGTATTCACCAGTCCTTTAAGAAATCCAATTGAGTTATGACTGAGGTTGCACTGCCTAGGGGTTCCACTAGATGTCAGCAATCAATAGAAATTCCAATGAGACTTCTATGATGTTGTGGGAGAGAATGAGAGCAGAATCAGTCAGGTGTCCATCAAGCAGCCATGCGCTGATCATGACTTTTCTTCATGCAAGCCACTGACGTTCCATTGCTCACGCAGACAAGAACGAATACTCCGGTTGGAACTTTATTGAAGCTATATGTTAAAAACATCCTAATGATTGATTCAGTACTTAGTTTGAAATGTTTCTTCGACCGGTAATATCACATTTTGAAGTTTTTGTCCGATATGAAGCTGACCAGAATTAGCGTTTGGACATGTTTACCAAACGCGCTAACAATTGGACATAAATAAGGGATTTTTTTCGAACAAAACAAACATTTATTGTGGACCTGGGATTCCTGCTGTGCTTTCTGATCTAGATCAACAAAGGTAATGAAATATTTATCATGTATGACGCTATCTTTGCAGCTGTGGTATGCTACTTTGAGCGCCGTCTCAGATTATAGCGTGCAATTATTTTTCCGTAAAGTTTTTTTGAAATCTGACATAGCGGTTGCATTAAGGAGAGGTATATCTATAATTCAATGTGTATAACTTGTATTATCATCTATATTTATGATGAGTATTCATGTTGAAACGATGGGCTATGCAAAGTCACTTGATGTTTTTGCATTTAGTGAATCTTGTAGCCTCAATGTAAACTCAGATTTTTTGATATAAATATGAATTTAATCAAACAAAACATGCATGTATTGTGTAACATGAAGTCCTATGAGTGTCATCTGATGAAAATAATCGAAGGTTAGTGATTCATATTATCTCTATTCTGGTTTTTGTGAAGCTATATTTAGCTGGGAAAAATGGCTGTGATTATTTTTGGTTTTGTGGTGACCTAACATAATCGTTTGTAGTGCTTTCGCTGAAAAGCCTATTTGAAATCGGACACTTTGGTGGGATTAACAACAAGATTACCTTTAAAATGATATAAGACACATGTATGTTTGAGGAATTTTAATTATGAGATTTCTGGTTTTTGAATTTGGCGCCCTGCACTTGGACTGGCTGTTGTCATATTGGTCCCGATATCGGGACTGCAGCCAAACGAAGTTAAACAGAAGGCGCTGTGCATTTTGGGCCTGCTCTGAAATATGTGATAGTTGTCTTCTAAATGTGTTCGACAAAGTGGATTTGGTGTCAGTATGATATCTTATTGACTGATGGCTGACTTGATGCCAGTTTCAAATCAAATCAAATCAAATTGTATTTGTCACATACACATGGTTAGCAGATGTTGATACGAGTGTAGCGAAATGCTTGTGCTTCTAGTTCCGACCATGCCGTGATATCTATCTAACAAGTAATCTAAGAATTTCACAACAACTACCTTATACACACAAGTGTAAAGGAATGAATAAGAATGTGTACATAAAAATATATATGGATGAGCGATGGCCGAACGGCATAGGCAAGATGCAGTAGATGGTATAGAGTACAGTATATACATATGTAGGGTATGTAAGCATTATATAAAGTGGCATAGTTTAAAGTGACTAGTGATACATTTATTACATCCAATTTTTAATTATTAAAGTGGCTAGAGATTGACTCAGTATGTTGGCAGCAGCCACTCAATGTTAGTGATGGCTGTTTAACAGTCTGATGGCCTTGAGATAGAAGCTGTTTTTCAGTCTCTCAGTCCCAGCTTTGATGCACCTGTACTGACCTCACCTTCTGGATGGTAGCGGGGTGAACAGGCAGTGGCTCGGGTGGTTGTTGTCCTTGATGATCTTTATGGCCTTCCTGTGACATCGGGTGGTGTAGGTGTCCTGGAGAGCAGGTAGTTTGCCCTCAGTGATATGCGTTGTGCAGACCTCACTACCCTCTGGAGAGCCTTACGGTTGTGGGCGGAGCAGTTGCCGTACCAGGTGGTGATACAGCCCGACAGGATGCTCTCGATTGTGCATCTGTAAAAGTTTGTGAGGGATTTTGGTAACAAGCCGCATTTCTTCAGCCTCCTGAGGTTGAAGAGTCGCTGTTGCGCCTTCTTCACCATGCTGTCTGTGTGGGTGGACCATTTCAGTTTGTCCGTGATGTGTACGCCGAGGAACTTAAAACTTTCCACCTTCTCCACTATTGTCCCGTCGATGTGGATAGGGGGGTGCTCCCTCTGCTCTTTCCTGAAGTCCACGATCATCTCCTTTGTTTTGTTGACGTTGAGTGTCAGGTTATTTTCCTGACACCACACTCCGAGGGCCCTCACCTCCTCCCTGTAGGCCGTCTCGCCGTTGTTGGTAATCAAGCCTACCACTGTAGTGTTGTCTGCAAACTTGATGATTGAGTTGGAGGCGTGCATGGCCACGTAGTCATGGGTGAATAGGGAGTACAGGAGAGGGCTGAGAACGCACCCTTGTGGGGCCCCAGTGTTGATGATCAGCGGGTTGGAGATGTTGTTTCCTACCCTCATCACCTGGGGGCGGCCGGTCAGGAAGTACAGGACACAATTGCACAGGGCGGGGTTGAGACCCAGGGTCTCGAGCTTAATGACGAGCTTGGAGGGTACTATGGTGTTAAATGCTGAGCTGTAGTCGATGAACAGCATTCTTACATAGGTATTCCTCTTGTCCAGATGGGTTAGGGCAGTGTGCAGTGTGATTGCGATTGCGTCGTCTGTGGACCTATTGGGGCGGTAAGCAAATTGGAGTGGGTCTAGGGTGTCAGGTAGGGTGGAGGTGATATGATCCTTGACTAGTCTGTCAAAGCACTTCATGATGACGGAGGTGAGTGCTACGGGGCGATAGTCATTTTAATGTATTGGCATTGGCATTGTACATTTCATATTGGAAATGGAGAGTGTACATTTACAAAAAAAATGTATGAGGTATATACAACCACCAAATTGTTAAATCAACACCAATGAGCAATGGAGAGGAACAACTATCACTGCTCGACCATCCCCAGTTCAACGGGCCAGTCAATTGGGCATCAACTGGGTATTCTGCAGCATATTAAACCATGTCCAATTCGTGATGGTAAATGCCATTGTAAGACATTGCAAATGGACAGTTTACATTTGACCATTTCCAATGTATTTAATGAGGGGTTTTCGGTCACCAAATGGACAGGCTGAAATCAACATCAACGAGAAATTCTTACTTCCTATTCTTGACTTTGTGACTATTTGAAACTCTATGGTGGAGCGCGCTTGCCATCTTTGGGATTTTTGGGGTATGACATTTGCCATGTTCCGCTTGCCATATGGTTTTGAAGAACTGCCATCCATTTGAGTGGTATTTGCGATTGTGTTTATGGTTCGGCCAATGGCAAAAAGTTGCCATTCATTTTTGTCCATTTCATGGGGGTCTTCCCTTACCTGTTTGATGGTTCATCTGAGGGCATAGCGGGATTTCTTATAACCTTCCGGGTTAGAGTCCCGCTCCTTGAAAGCGGCATCTCTAGCCTTTAGGTCAGTGCGGATGCTGCCTATAATCCATGGCTTCTGTTTGGGGTATGTATGTACAGTCACTTTGGGGAAGACATCATCGATGCACTTATTGATGAAGCCAATGACCGATGTGGTGTACTCATCAATGCCATCGGAGGAATCCAAGAAAGATTCCAGTCTGTGCTAGCAAAACAGTCCTGTAGCTTAGCATCTGCTTCATCTGACCACTTTTTTATTGATTGAGTCACTGGTGCTTCCTGCTTTAATTTTTGCTTGTAAGCAGGAATCAGGAGGATAGAATTATGGTCAGGTTTGCCAAATGGAGGGCAAGGGAGAGCTTTGTATGCATCGCTGTGTGTGGAGTAAAGGTGGTCCAGAGTTTTTTCACTCTGGTTGCACATTTAACATGCTGATAGAAATTTGGTAAGACGGTTTTAAGTTTCCCTGCATTAAAGTCCCCGGCTACTACGAGCGCCGCCTCTGGGTGAGCGTTTTCCTGTTTGCTTATGGTGGAATACAGCTCATTCAGTGTGGCCTTACTACCAGCATCAGTCTGTGGTGGTATGTAGACAGCTCCAAAAAATACAGATGAAATCTCTCTAGGCAGATTGTGTGGTCTACAGCTTATCGTGAGATACTCTACCTCAGGCGAGCAAAACCTCGAGACTCCCTTAGATATCGTGCACCAGCTGTTATTTACAAAAATACATAGTCCGCCGCCCCTTGTCTTACCAGACGCCGCTGTTCTATCCTGCCGATACAGCGTATAACCAGCCAGCTGTATGTTGATAATGTCGCCGTTCAGCCACGACTCCGTGAAGCATAAGATTTTACAGTTTTGAATGTCCCTTTGGTAGTTTAATCTTCCGCGTAGGTCATGGATTTATTTTCCAAAGATTGCACATTTGCTAGCAGAACGGATGGAAGTGGGGGTTTATTCGATAGCCTACGAATTCTCAGTAGTATAAAGCAGTATATCTATTATCAGTCAATGTTTTGATTTTCCATGCATACAGCAAGCGCCTCTCGTCGTTTAGACCTTTTTATTTTAATGTTCATTTAGCATGACGTGTATTTTCCTATTGATAGTGAAGAGGCGACTCTGGGATGTTGGCCTCCTAGGCAACGTTCCTCTGTCCAGTGTCTATGTTCTTTTGCCCATCTTATTTTCTTTTTGTTGGCCTGTCTGAGATATGTTTTTTTCTTTGCAACTCTGCCTGGAAGGCCAGCATCCCGGAGTCGCCTCTTCACTGTTGACGTTGAGACTGGTGTTTAACGGGTACTATTTAATGAAGCTGCCAGTTGAAAACTTGTGAGGCGTCTGTTTCTCAAACTAGACACTAATGTACTTGTCCTCTTGCTCAGTTGTGCAACGGGGCCTCCCACTCCCTTTTCTATTCTGGTTAGAGCCAGTTTGCGCTGGACCAACAAGGACCAACAAGGACCCCGGAACACCATACCAGTCACAAACAAAATACTGCCCTGGATCCTAATAGAAGATCCCCCCCTGCATCCCAAATTACCCAGCCTGCGTCCCAAATTCATGAGGGGGTACGTATTCACACTTCCACTTGGCCCAGCCAACCTCGTCCTCCCCAGACCTCAGCAACCTTTGCACACAGGAAGCAACATTTAAGAGGAAAGAAGAAAACGAGACCGGAAAGGAACAGACAGGAGCGATAGAACAGGACAATACCAAACAAAATAAACAATGGTCATTCACGTAGACATTCAGGAACAGGGCGCACGAGAGAACGCATCAGCAACAAGCTCCGACAAAAAGAACATCTCAGGGGTCATTCTCATTCAATTTTGGCAACAACCATAAGTTTCCAACAATATCAAATCTGTCCGGGGCATGACCGAAAGAGGAGCGACCCCTAGATAGATCTGGGTCACCTTCCCAGAGAGAATTCCCCTAACCAACTCCCCTAGCCGCTCTTGTTGCAACTTGATTTTTGCACCCTCCAAATCCTGTTTGAATGCCCATTTCTTTTCATACTTTACACGATCATGCTCTAGTTGTAACAGAAGCAGTTATTTCTGTTGTTCAGAAAGAAGACTACTAGGACTAACAGATGGAGCGGCCATTGTAACGTTACGGGGAGACGGCGAGTCCTCAGCAGAGGCTGCCCCAGTGGTAACTTCAAGAATACCACTCTCCCAGATTGGCCTTCAATATCAACCTAATATAATTTAGACATATATCACAAATTTCAACATTGTATTGTTCATCAATCTTCAACAGCTGTTCTTTAGTACATAATTCTAACAGTTCCTCTGACGGAAAGTGAATGAACTCGTCTACGTAAGGCGCCATAGTCACAAGAAAATACAAAACAAACTCTCGTCTCTTCCCCTCTGCTGAGCACACCAGACCACAACCAGAGAAATGACAATCACACTGGGCACCACAGGAGAGAGATGAGATATATATGGAGCTTCTCCAAAACCTATAGTAACTAAACCCTAGTCTTCAAGCGGATTTGCGGTGGGTAATTACGCACTGTAGCCCACTGGCAAGGAAATTAACCACCCAGCACACTGGCAGATTCCCCCAAGCCACGGATGTGCCCCAGAGACAACTGCTTAGTCCACAGACACCACACAAAAACAACAAAATAACCATGCCCAACGTATTCTAAAGTGAAACACGTTGCTAAGCCTAACAGGGGAAAAAGAAAGACTATGGCTCCGGGTAGCTAGTGTCACTACCCTACCCAAATCTCCCACTGAGGTACACAGCCGATTGTACTCACCTCAGACCAATGTCCTAACAGCGAGTAGAGCAAGAGTCTCCAGCCTGGGCAGGGGCCTGGAAACTAATCATTATACTCTTTCCAACGCAGCACACAACCAACTATCCATTGCAGTGGCAAGTTTACCAAACAAACAAAGGCAACCAACACTGGGCACCAAACATTACAAGTCAAACAAGCTGTGACAAAAGATGCAAACAAAGCACCTACAGAGTTTAATATTAACTCCACGTTTTCTCCCAAACACAATACCGTCAAGATCCCGGATGAGCCCCCACTTGTCACCAACCGGCTCAAAGTTCATAACAAAAAGGGAGACAACGTGGAGATAAGGAATAACTAAATATATTTATTAACTGAAGTAAATTAAATACAATTAACAATGGTGTCAGTAATCAGTAGTGTAAGTGAGTGGTTGCGTGCATAAATGTGATAATGAGGGGTGTTGAAAGGTGCCAAAGCAAACAAACAAAAACAGCCAGAAAAATGCCACAACCAAAATCTATCAGTGTGTCTGCATGGACAGAGTCTTTTCAATGAATGGGGAAGAGGTGTATTTATCCCTGGACACACCCGGGCCCAAGTGTGTCCCATGTCGCTGACGACCCTCCCGGCTCCGCCCACCGACATCCTATTAATTAAGGAAAACAAGAGCAAAGAGAAAGAATTCGGCAGACAGAGTGGGAGGGGGGGGGGGTCGTCACAATTGGTTAGAAATTCTGGGGAGGTGCGTGTTTGGGCTGTGCGTTCACACGGACGGGGGTCTCAGAGCCACTTGGGTATGATGTCACAATGGGACGACGGACTAGCACGTCTGTGGACTCTGAATTACGCATAAGGGGCATGTCTACAGGTCTCTCCGTTCCCTCCGATGGGTTGTGCTGAGTCATATTAGTGACGTCTATCTGTTCTTAACAAGCCTTCATATCAAGTTCAGATGAGGGTACTAAACAACTACAGGGGCCTGGACCCTGGTTAGAGAAGGCTCAATATCAACACGGTATAGAGGAAAACTCTTTTCATCTGAGTCTGCAGAAGCCACAGGAACGAAGAGCGACATTACTTTCTCAGGCAGCGCAGCCATGCATTAAATCATTTCCCATAGCATGTCGCTAAAACACATACCAGGTGATCAGTTCCATCCCTGGTGGGAACAAGAACTGAATTAGCCACAGAGCATGTTGCTAAAACGCATCCCTGGTGGGACCAGGAACTGAATTAGCCACAGAGCATGTTGCTAAAACTCACCCCTGGTGGGACCAGGAACTGAATTATCCACAGGGCATGTTGCTAAAACGCATCCCTGGTGGGAACAAGAACTGAATTAGCCACAGGGCATGTTGCTAAAACACATCCCTGGTGGGAACAAGAACTGAATTAGCCACAGGGCATGTTGCTAAAACGCACCCCTGGTGGGAACAAGAACTGAATTAGCCACAGGGCATGTTGCTAAAACGCATCCCTGGTGGGACCAGGAACTGAATTAGCCACAGGGCATGTTGCTAAAACGCATCCCTGGTGGGACCAGGAACTGAATTAGCCACAGGGCATGTTGCTAAAACTCATCCCTGGTGGGACCAGGAACTGAATTAGCCACAGGGCATGTTGCTAAATTGCATCCCTGGTGGGACCAGGAACTGAATTAGCCACAGGGCATGTTGCTAAAACGCATCCCTGGTGGGAACAAGAACTGAATTAGCCACAGAGCATGTTATTAAGACTCATCCCTGGTGTGGGGGATGCTACTGAAACAGCCACAGAGCATGTTATTAAGACTCATCCCTGGTGTGGGGGATGCTACTGAAACAGCCACAGAGCATGTTATTAAGACTCATCCCTGGTGTGGGGGATGCTACTGAAACAGCCACAGAGCATGTTATTAAGACTCATCCCTGGTGTGGGGGATGCTACTGAAACAGCCACAGAGCATGTTATTAAGACTCATCCCTGGTGTGGGGGATGCTACTGAAACAGCCACAGCTGAGCTAGCCTAGGCAGCCTACCAACAGAGACAGGATTGGTTAACTACACTACATATGCATTGTCCCCTTTCTCCTGCACACTTGAAGCTTGGAGAGATATTATGTTGTCAACGAATGTAAATTCCATTTGAATCTGTGTCACCTACTGAATAATCTCGTGGACAGACTACGTAAACATAAATGGCAGTGTAGATCTGTCATGATGCAACAGGATGCAGGAGACAATGAGCATTATTAGTTTCGGTGCTTTGGACAAATCACCATTTCTTAGATGTTACCATTTTTCAAATTTCGGGAAGGGGAGGGGAAATTTGGCCCAAAGGTGGGGGTTTCGATCATCGTTCTATCTCTTCTCTTAACACGTATGAACCCAGAACTGTCACGCCCTGACCTTAGAGAGCCTTTTTATTTCTCTATTTGGTTAGGTCAGGGTGTGATTTGGGGTGGGCATTCTATGTTTTCTGTTTCTTTGTTTTTGGCCGAGTGTGGTTCCCAATCAGAGGCAGCTGTCTATCGTTGTCTCTGATTGGGGATCATACTTAGGCAGCCCTTTTTCCCACATTTAGGTTGTGGGATCTTGTCTTTGTTTGTTGCATGTGTTGCACTCCGAAGCCTTACGTTCGTTGTGTTGTTTATTGTTTTTTTGGTGGAACATTTAAAAAAGAAAATGTACGCTTACAACGCTGCACCTTGGTCCGGTCATTCTACCACTAACAACGGACGTAACAAGAACTTAATGGAGCGTCTGACCAATTACACAAGATTTTAGTTCTGAGTTAAACGAGATGACCTACTGAATAGAAGATCATACCAGACAAAATATTATGACACCCGAATCTCTCTCTCTCTCAATTCAATTTCAATTCAATTTCAATTAAAGGGCTATATTGGCATGGGAAACACATGTTTACATTGTCAAAGTAAGTGAAGTAGATAATAAACAAAAGTTAAATTAACAATACAAAGTGAACAGTAAATATTATACTCACAAAAGTTCCAAAACAATAAAGACATTTCAAATGTCATATTATGTCTATATACAGTGTTGTAACGATGTGCAAATAAATAAACATAAATATGGGTTGTATGTACAATGGTGTTTGTTCTTCACTGGTTGCCCTTTTCTTGTGGCAACAGGTCACAAATCAAATCAAATCAAATGTATTTATATAGCCCTTCGTACATCAGCTGATATATCAAAGGGCTGTACAGAAACCCAGCCTAAAACCCTAAACAGCAAGCAATGCAGGTGTAGAAGCACGGTGGGAACCTAGGAAGAAACCTAGAGAGGAACCAGGCTATGAGGGGTGGCCAGTCCTTTTCTGGCTGTGCCGGGTGGAGATTATAACAGAACATGGCCAAGATGTTCAAATGTTCATAAATGACCAGCAGGGTCAAATAATAATAATCACAGTAGTTATCGAGTAGTCCCACATAGTAGTCACACATCTTGCTGCTGTGATTGCACACTGTGGTATTTCACCCAATAGATTTTAGAGTTTGTCAAAATTGAACTTCTTTTCAAATTCACTGTGGATCTGTGTAATCTCAGGGAAATGTGTGTCTCTAATATGGTCACACATTTGACAGGAGGTTAGGAAGTGATAGCCCATTTAGGTAATTCATCTTTCTCTCTCTCTCTCTCTCTCTCTCTCTTTCTCATCCCAGTTTCATCTCTCTCTCTCTCTCTCTCTCTCTCTCTCTCTCTCTCTCTCTCTCTCTCTCTCTCTCATCCCAGTTTCATCTCTCTCTCTCTCTCTCTCTCTCTCATCCCAGTTTCATCTCTCTCTCTCTCTCTCATCCCAGTTTCATCTCTCTCTCTCCCTCTCTCTCATCCCAGTTTCATCTCTCTCTCTCTCTCTCTCTCTCTCTCTCTCTCTCTCTCTCTCTCATCCCAGTTTCATCTCTCTCTCTCTCTCTCTCTCATCCCAGTTTCATCTCTCTCTCTCTCTCTCATCCCAGTTTCATCTCTCTCTCTCTCTCTCTCTCATCCCAGTTTCATCTCTCTCTCTCTCTCTCTCTCATCCCAGTTTCATCTCTCTCTCTCTCTCTCTCTCTCTCTCTCTCTCTCTCTCTCTCTCTCTCTCTCTCTCTCTCTCTCTCTCTCTCTCTCTCTCTCTCTCTTCCCAGTTGCATCTCTCTCTCTCTCGCTCTTCCCAGTTGCATCTCTCTCTCATCCAAGTTTCATCTCTCTCTCTCTCTCTCTCTCTCTCTCTCTCTCTCTCTCTCTCTCTCTCTCTCTCTCTCTCTCTCTCTCTCTCTCTCTCATCCCAGTTTCATCTCTTTGAGGCATTTGAAGTCATTAATTGATAGAAACACTACCGTTGACAAGCAATCTCAACCACTCAGAGTGCCCCCACCAGCAACAGTGTCATACCAATGCACAACCTTCCAATCATTTATGGCAGCTGAGAATTTCAAATAGACCTAACCCTGTAAATTAATATAGTGCCTTGTGGGAACACTGTGAAGATTGTAATGTAATTGAAATCAACAAATCTTCTTCTTCTTCCTCCATATAATGGAAACATCAAAGAGCTTCAAGGAATAATGGATTGGCAACATCCATCATTCCATATAGTCTGTCTGTCTGCACCTCAGGTCATTTAGCTAGCAACTCTGAGATGAAGAAATGGCAACATCATATTTGAAGGAAATTGAAGTTGGTTTAATGGTAATGAAAACCAGCGTTAGCTCTCAGGGGGGTGGTATATACGGATAGTAACAACAATAATACATGGGGCTTATATAGTGCTTTTCAATGACCAAAAGTCACTTTACAATTGTAACATTAGAGAAGGGTGGTAATATGCAGTAACATCACAGTTCATAAAGAGGAGGGTGTTATAGGTTAGAGAAGGGTGGTAATATGCAGTAACATCACAGTTCATAAAGAGGAGAGTGTTATAGGTTAGAGAAGGGTGGTAATATGCAGTAACATCACAGTTCATAAAGAGGAGAGTGTTATAGGTTAGAGAAGGGTGGTAATATGCAGTAACATCACAGTTCATAAAGAGGAGAGTGTTATAGGTTAGAGAAGGGTGGTAATATGCAGTAACATCACAGTTCATAAAGAGGAGAGTGTTATAGGTTAGAGAAGGGTGGTTATATGCAGTAACATCACAGTTCATAAAGAGGAGGGTGTTATAGGTTAGAGAAGGGTGGTAATATGCAGTAACATCACAGTTCATAAAGAGGAGGGTGTTATAGGTTAGAGAAGGGTGGTAATATGCAGTAACATCACAGTTCATAAAGAGGAGAGTGTTATAGGTTAGAGAAGGGTGGTAATATGCAGTAACATCACAGTTCATAAAGAGGAGAGTGTTATAGGTTAGAGAAGGGTGGTAATATGCAGTAACATCACAGTTCATAAAGAGGAGAGTGTTATAGGTTAGAGAAGGGTGGTAATATGCAGTAACACCACAGTTCATAAAGAGGAGAGTGTTATAGGTTAGAGAAGGGTGGTAATATGCAGTAACATCACAGTTCATAAAGAGGAGAGTGTTATAGGTTAGAGAAGGGTGGTTATATGCAGTAACATCACAGTTCATAAAGAGGAGAGTGTTATAGGTTAGAGAAGGGTGGTAATATGCAGTAACATCACAGTTCATAAAGAGGAGAGTGATATAGGTTAGAGAAGGGTGGTAATATGCAGTAACACCACAGTTCATAAAGAGGAGAGTGTTATAGGTTAGAGAAGGGTGGTAATATGCAGTAACATCACAGTTCATAAAGAGGAGAGTGTTATAGGTTAGAGAAGGGTGGTTATATGCAGTAACATCACAGTTCATAAAGAGGAGGGTGTTATAGGTTAGAGAAGGGTGGTAATATGCAGTAACATCACAGTTCATAAAGAGGAGGGTGTTATAGGTTAGAGAAGGGTGGTAATATGCAGTAACATCACAGTTCATAAAGAGGAGGGTGTTATAGGTTAGAGAAGGGTGGTAATATGCAGTAACATCACAGTTCATAAAGAGGAGGGTGTTATAGGTTAGAGAAGGGTGGTAATATGCAGTAACATCACAGTTCATAAAGAGGAGGGTGTTATAGGTTAGAGAAGGGTGGTAATATGCAGTAACATCACAGTTCATAAAGAGGAGAGTGTTATAGGTTAGAGAAGGGTGGTAATATGCAGTAACATCACAGTTCATAAAGAGGAGAGTGTTATAGGTTAGAGAAGGGTGGTAATATGCAGTAACATCACAGTTCATAAAGAGGAGGGTGTTATAGGTTAAACATGTATTGTAAAGATGTGTGTGTGTGTGTGTGTGTGTGTGTGTGTGTGTGTGTGTGTGTGTGTGTGTGTGTGTGTGTGTGTGTGTGTGTGTGTGTGTGTGTGTGTGTGTGTGTGTGTGTGTGTGTGTGTGTGTGTGTGTGTGTGTGTGTGTGTGTGTGTGCCGGTAACAAGCATTGTGTGACTCCTCTTCCCCTCTAATACCTGGCTGGCAGATATATCTATCTACAGAGGAATAACAACATGTTTTAATTATACGCACTGCAGAATCCACCTCTTCCTGGTTCCTGTGAAATTAGGGAGCAACCACCAGTGACTGGCTGTTTGCTATTGTTTCTATGGAGACGGTAAATGGGGAGAACGTTCCAGGCATGTCCAATAAGTTCCCCGTTGATATCTCCGTATTAGAGTGGCGTATTAGAGTGTGTGCACTGTGCAAGCGATCAATCAATCAATCAATCAATTTTATTTTATATAGCCCTTCGTACATCAGCTAATATCTCGAAGTGCTGTACAGAAACCCAGCCTAAAACCCCAAACAGCTAGTAATGCAGGTGTAGAAGCACGGTGGCTAGGAAAAACTCCCTAGAAAGGCCAAAACCTAGGAAGAAACCTAGAGAGGAACCAGGCTATGAGGGGTGGCCAGTCCTCTTCTGGCTGTGCCGGGTGGAGATTATAACAGAACTATGCCAAGATGTTCAAAAATGTTCATAAGTGACAAGCATGGTCAAATAATAATCATGAATAATTTTCAGTTGGCTTTTCATAGCTGATCATTAAGAGTTGAAAAACAACAGGTCTGGGACAGGTGGCGGTTCCATAACCGCAGGCAGAACAGCTGAAACTGGAATAGCAGCAAGGCCAGGCGGACTGGGGACAGCAAGGAGTCACCACGGGCGGCAGTCCCGACGCATGGTCCTAGGGCCCAGGTCCTCCGAGAGAAAGAAAGAGAGAAGGAGAAAATTAGAGAGAGCCAAGATTTTCAAAATGTTCATAAATGACAAGCATGGTCAAATAATAATCAGGAATAAATCTCAGTTGGCTTTTCATAGCCGATCATTAAGATTAAATTGAAAAGTTATTTTAGCTAAGAAAATGTCAAACCTAGGTTGAACTGGGTGTTGAGAGAATTTTGAGGCACGGTTGGTAACTCCTCAGCCCTTTGACATGTACGATGATCACATTTAAATAGATGTTGAACCCAACTAACTGCACTAACAGAAGTGAAGATTGAAATTTTTCCTCTTTCTGTTGAAATTACATTTACATTTGAGTCATTTAGAGAGTCTTATCCAGAGTGACGTACAGTTAGTTCTATATGACTATGGTAATTCTAGTAGTATTCAGGTGCTGTAGGGACAGAGTCACTGTTTTTTCTGTGTCCCAAATGGCATCTTATCCCCTATGGGCCCTGGTCAAAAGCAGTGCACTAGCGTATGGGCCCTGGTCAAAACTAGTGCACTTCCCTATGGGTCCTGGTCAAAATTAGTGCACTACACTATGGGCCCTGGTCAAAAGTAGTGCACTATGAAGGGAATAGGGTTCCATTTGGAACAGAACCTTTGTCTGCATATCTTACAGGCAGAGAGAGTTAAACAGACAAAGCAGAGGAGGAGAATTTGGTTTAAGAAAGGGAAAAGGCTTGTTATACATATTAAACACACTATTGAAGAACAGAACGGTAATGATAAACAATAAGCTTTTATTTGATTTAATGTCTGGTGGTCCCTGAGGCAAAGCAATGTCAAGAGCATTGGCTGATTTTAAGGGAAGAAGAGAAAGTCATGTTTTGCCTCGCAAACAGCGCACACAGCACTGCAACGCGGAATTGTGCTCTCTGCATACATCACCTCAGGTGAAAGAGAGGGAGAGAGAGAGATAGAGAGGGAGAAATTAAATAAATTAAAATAGAGACATACAGACAGACAGACAGACAGACAGACAGACAGACAGACAGACAGACAGACAGACAGACAGACAGACAGACAGACAGACAGACAGACAGACAGACAGACAGACAGACAGACAGACAGACAGACAGACAGACAGACAGACAGACAGACAGACAGACAGAGAGAAATAGAGTGCTCAATCCAAGAAAGATAGAAAGTGTCGTATTGGTTTTTGAGGGACAGATATTGGTTCCCACGGCCCACACCAAGAGAACATACATAGGCTACTGTAAAGAACAGAGACCCTAGTAACGGTCACTATAATCTCTCTATGGCTACTGTAGAGAACAGAGAAGCCTAGAAACGGTCACTATAATCTCTCTATGGCTACTGTAAAGAACAGAGATGCTAGAAACGGTCACTATAATCTCTCTATGGCTGCTGTAAAGAACAGAGATGCTAGAAACGGTCACTATAATCTCTCTATGGCTACTGTAAAGAACAGAGAAGCCTAGAAACGGTCACTATAATCTCTCTATGGCTACTGTAAAGAACAGAGATGCTAGAAACGGTCACTATAATCTCTCTATGGCTGCTGTAAAGAACAGAGACCCTAGTAACGGTCACTATAATCTCTCTATGGCTGCTGTAAAGAACAGAGACCCTAGTAACGGTCACTATAATCTCTCTATGGCTACTGTAAAGAACAGAGATGCTAGAAACTGTCACTATAATCTCTCTATGGCTACTGTAAAGAACAGAGATGCTAGAAACGGTCGCTATAATCTCTCTATGGCTACTGTAAAGAACAGAGATGCTAGAAACGGTCACTATAATCTCTCTATGGCTGCTGTAAAGAACAGAGATGCTAGAAACGGTCACTATAATCTCTCTATGGCTACTGTAAAGAACAGAGATGCTAGAAACGGTCACTATAATCTCTCTTTGGCTACTGTAAAGAACAGAGATGCTAGAAACGGTCTCTATAATCTCTCTATGGCTACTGTAAAGAACAGAGATGCTAGAAACGGTCACTATAATCTCTCGATGGCTGCTGTAAAGAACAGAGATGCTAGAAACGGTCACTATAATCTCTCTTTTTGATCACTTTCCTGGACAACGGAGACAATTAAGCAGCTGACATTCCCAAGGATGTGTTCCAAATGACTTCCTATTCCCTATAGAGTGAACGTCTTTCCTCCATAGCCTTATAGGAGGTGCTTAGGCCTTCCCCACATTGTGTGTGTGTGTGTGTGTGTGTGTGTGTGTGTGTGTGTGTGTGTGTGTGTGTGTGTGTGTGTGTGTGTGTGTGTGTGTGTGTGTGTGTGTGTGTGTGTGTGTGTGTGTGTGTGTGTGTGTGTGTGTGTGTGTGTGTGTGTGTGTGAAATCCAATCTCAGTCAATATTTATTTATATTTAAAAACTTGATCTACTGTATATCTACACAGAAATGCAGCGTCTAGATGGTATAGATGGAGGTGACATCATAAAGTGCTGACACGGGAAGAACAGATAGAGGTAGTCCATTCAGAATATAACAGAGTCATGTTATCAGATATTTCCTGCCAGATTAACAAACGCTTTGTCTACTTCCTGCTTGATTGAATATGACTGGCTGCCACTCATTGTGTTTTTATCAAGGACTAGGACAGGAAGGACAACGTTCAAATCATTGTCCCCTGTATTAAACCCTGGTAGACAATCGTGGGAAGATTAATCTACTGACAGACTCTCAATTAAATCATTATACATGTTTTTTTTTATTTTTTTTATCAGGTTTTGAGAATTAAACAGACTATCTGGTCAGAAGTAGTGCGCTGTAAAGGGAACAAGGTGCCGTTTGGAACACAGACAGGATTTCTCCTGAATAAGGACCTCCATTCATTCACTCAGCGTCAACGACCCCCGTTTGGAGCGGTAAACAACGAGGTTTTTCATTTCCAGCCGTTATAGAAGGAGCAGCATGGCCAGGCCCAGCAACCCAAGGCGGGTGCAGGAGACAGATAAAGTTGTTATTGGCAGAGAGGAAGAGGCACACAAGGACACAAACACGCTCTCTCTCACATACACGCACACATACACCCAGACACACACCCACACGCACACCCACACACACACTAATCTGTCTGTTGTCTCTGTACTTTCTATTAGTCTCCCAGGCCCCTGCAGGACTCCTGCTATAATCTGAGCTGTGCTACAATCCAGATAACACCCTAACACGCTAAAACCCTAGCCTCTTTCCATTCACCCCCTCTACGTCTCCTCTACAGCTACTTACAGACCAATTATCAGGGCTGGGGGGGGATGTTCTTCGGCTATTGTTGTTGCCCTCTTGTTATTGGTTGTACAGTACAAACCCAGGAGTTTTGAATGGACTGAGATGTTAGACGTCCAACCCCCAAAACCACAGTCTATTATATTGTAGTTAATAATTCCTTAGAAGGTTTCTGGACATCCTTAATGACCCCCATCGTGTCCCCTGTTTAGTAATTAATATGATTTCATCAATTTATCTGTGTAAACCTTTCATTTACCATAAATGCATTCCAAATGGCCACCTATTCCCCATGTGGTGCACTACTTTAGACCAGAAGGGCCCGTAGATTCCCCCATAGAGCCTGGGTCAAAATTAGTGCACTGTAAAGGGAATAGGGGGCCATTTGGGACAAAGCCCAGAAGTCCTGAGTTTGTACTGTCTTGTGTTTTTTTGTTGATCGTGGTAAAACAGATGCTGCATGGTGTTCTGTCAGGGTCCATTTTAATGTACAATCAGAAGGGAACCACGGTGCTCTCTCAGAAGCTTGGCTGGTGCATAAAACCTATGAATTCAGAGAAACAAAGAGGTGGAATGGGTCCGCACCGTCTATTTCTGACTCATTTGTATACATGTCCAGAGGGGCCGTGTCCCTGATTGGCAGGTGAGTGACAACCCTGATTAGAACCACCTGCTGCTCATCTGTTGTTCTTTACAAATGCTGTTTTGAATTAAATAACATTTTACTGACACACTGTCATTTCATTTGACTTCAATAAGCCACCAGCCTTCTCAATGTCTGCTTACCATATGGTACCTCCTATATCCACTCTGCCCAGACTGGGTGAAAAGCTGCTTTTTTGATTTAATTGCACTTCCTTATGTTAGAAAGTACATTTTACCAAGACAAATATGATTCTTCATGTTCTGAATCATTCATTGAGGTCTTTCTATAACATATCATTAACATTATATCTAAAAAGTTGGATTTCGTAACCTAATAAGCGAATAACCTAATAAGCTATATTGCATTTGTTTTAGGCATACGGGCAATGTAATGTAAAGATATGTATGTATAGTTGCATATTTTCCTAAACTTGGGTCCCAGGAAAACACAGAGTTTCTAATTTGGGTCCCAAGCTGAACAAGGTGATGAACCCCTGGTTTAGAGATATATCAATCAGGGCTTTACTCGTCAAAGGTAGTGTTGGAGAGGTATGACATACACACACACATACGCGCACACGCACACACACACACACATACACACATACACATACACACACACACACACACACACACACACACACACACACACACACACACACACACACACACACGCACACGCACACGCACACGCACACACACATACACACATGCAGGGACGCATGCAGTGTACGCATGCACACACACACACACACGCATGCACACACACACACACTCATCAGTTGTATACCTGGGGCTACAGGATATCTGCCCTGCGCTGCGCTTCTGACCTTTAAATATTGTAATCTATGATTATTTTTAACAGAAAAATACTACTGGAAACTCCGTTTACATATCCTTGGTCTCGTCCACTCTCGCTATTTATCACTGTGTTAGTGTATTATTACAGTTTTTTACAATCACTTTGGCACTAATTTCGGGAACCTTGATGTCATTTTTCAAAACTCTAACACTTTTTCCAATTGCTTGGATACAATACACATAAAGCTAAGATCATTTGTTCATTGAACTAAAATCACCTGTTCAAAATGACACAACTTAACATCAAAGTATTACCCTTTCAAAATGCAATTCACACATTACATCTGAAATGACTGTCTATTCATTTCATTACAATGATCTAACTATCAATTGATACAACTGCTCAAAATGATAAGTAACTGTTGCATTACTCTTAATGCAGAGTTTTATGGAAACTGACAAACAATATTCCATGTTTAGATCATGAAAGTTTCAGGATAACGAGATCCATTGACACCAATTACCGTGGAACATAAACCAATTGGACTACATTATCTATGGATGTAATATTTCATCATCATTCTTTATCAGACACAGTTTCTATGGTCCCATGCACCACTTTTCCAGACCATGTTTTCAGATTTGACATTACTGTACACTCACCGGCCACTTTATTAGGTACACCTATCTAGTACTGGGTAGGACCCCCTTTTGCCTCCACAACAGCTTGAATTATTCATGATGTGGTACGTTAAGAGATGCCCTTCTGCACACCACTGTTTTAAACAGCTGTTATTTAAGCATGTGTGGCCTTTCTGTTAGCTTGAATGAGTCTGGACATTCTCCTCTGACCTCTCTCATTAACAAGGTGGTTTTGCCCACAGAACTGCCTCTCACTGAATGTGTTTTGTTTATCGCACCATTCTCTGTAAACTCTAGAGACTGTAGTGTGTAAAAATCCCAGGAGGGCAGCTGTTTCTGAGATGCTGGAATCACCATGTGAGGCATCAACAATCATACCACGGTCAAAGTTGCTTAGATTATGCATCTTGCCCGTTCTAATGTTATGTCGAACAACATCTAAAGCTCTCTACTCTATATACTCTATATATTGAGTTGCAGGCAGCCACATGATTCGCTGTTCGAATGTAACCGTCCTTGATGAGCTAAATCAGGTCTGTAGAGCTGATGGCATGACCTATGTCATTGTGTGGGATAATGTCAGGTTCCACCATGCTCAAATGGTGCAAGCATGGTTTCAGGCCCATCCACAATTTACCACCCTGTGCTTACCCCCATACTCTCCTTTCCTTAACCCAATTTTTGTAATTTTTCTCCACATGGAGGTGGAAGGTATATGATAGGTGCCCTCACGAACAAGCCACCCTTCTCCAGGCCATGGATGACGCATGCAATGACATCACGGCAGACCAGTGTCAGGCCTGGATTCGCCATGGCGGAAGATTCTTCCCAAGATGTTTGGCTAATGAAAACATCCATTGTGATGTGGATGAGAACCTGTGGCCAAATCCACACGACAGGGTTGATGGAAATATAGAAGTACAGTAATCAATCTTTTGTTTTGCTTTTTACAGTAAGCCAGGTGAGGAACACTGCAGTTGACCTTCAACTGTTTTTTCTTTTTTTGTAGCTAATTATTTTTGCTTTGATTCAAAGAAACCTATGTTGTGATTTTATTGTTTTTCATCAATAAATGTCATATTTTGTTCAATGATTCCACTGTGTCTGTAGTATTCTCTCTACTAGTCCTTTTACAGTGATGTATTTACATGTAGTATAATGAAACATGTATCACATATTTTGTACTACAATATTTAATGATTGTACAACTACACAGTGAAACTATTGGTATCTTGTGTGTGGGTGATCTAAACGAATGGTTCTATGGTATTTCATGATAAATTAGTTATTTGAACCAATGATTCTGCAAATTCAAGGTTTCTTTAAAGATATGAATGCACAATGCAATGTTTTGAACATTGGACAGCCTGTGTTACAAGTGATGACCGTTTTGAGTTTTGTGTCTAGAGTTTTGAAAAATGACCACAAGGTTCTGAAATTAGTGCCAAAGGGATTGTTAAAAACTGTAACATAGGAATGTTTTTGTTTTTTTAGACCCCATCATAGCACTGAGACTACACTCGTGAAGGTGGTAAATTACCTTTTAATGGCGTCAGACCGAGCCTCTGCATCTGTTCTCGTGCTCCTAGACCTTAGTTTGATTTTGACATCATCCATCACCACATTGTTTTGGAGAGATTGGAAACCCTGATTGGTCTACACGGAGTTCTGGCCTGGTTTAGATCTTATCTGTCGGGAAAGATATCAGTTTGTCTCTATGGATGGTTTGTCCTTTGACAAATCAACTGTAAATTTCGGTGTTTCACAAGGTTCCATTTAAGGACCACTATTGTTTTCACTATATATTTTACCTCTTGGTGATGTCATTCGGAAACATAATGTTAACTTTCACTGTTATGCGGACGATACACGGCTGTAGAGTTCGATGAAACATGGTGAAGTCCCACAATTGCCCTCCCTGGAAGCCTGTGTTTCAGACAAGGAAGTGGATGGCTGCAAGTTTTTTGCTTTTAAACTCAGACAAAACAGAGATGCTTGTTCTAGGTCCCAAGAAACAAAAAGATATTCTGTTGGATCTGACAATTATACTTGATGGTTGTACAGTCGTCTCAAATAAAACTGTGAAGGACCTCTGCGTTATTCTGGACCCTGATCTCTCTTTTGATGAACATATCAAGACTGTTACAAGGACAGCTTTCCATCTACGTAACATTGCAAAAATCAGAAACTTTTTGTCCAAAAATTATGCAGAAAAATGTATCCATACTTTTGTCACTTCTATATTAGACTACTGCAATGCTCTACTTTCCACCTGCCCGGATAAAGCACTAAATAAACTTCAGTTAATGCTAAATACAGCTGCTAGAATCTTGACTAGAACCGGAAAATGTGATCATATTACTCCAGTGCTAGCCTCCCTACACTGGCTTCCTGTTAAGGCAAGAGCTATTTCAAGGTTTTACTGCTAACCTACAAAACATTACATGGGCTTGCTCCTACCTATCATTCCGATTTGGTCCTGCCCTACATACCTACACGTACACTAAGGTCACAAGACACAGGCCTCATTATTGTCCCTAGAATTTATAAGCAAACAGCTGGAGGCAGGGCTTTCTCCGATAGAGCTCCATTTTTATGGAATTGTCTGCCCATCCATGTGAGAGACACAGACTCGGTCCCAACCTTTAAGTCTTTACTGAAGACTCATCTCTTCAGTAGGTCCTATGACTGAGTGTAGTCTGGCCCAGGGGTGTGAAACTGAACGGAAAGGCACTGGAGCGACGAACCACACTTGCTGTCTCTGCCTGGCCGGTTCCCCTCTCTCCACTTGGATTCTCTGCCTCTAACCCTATTAAAGGGACTGAGTAACTGGCTTACTGGTGCTCTTCCATGCCGTTCCTAGGAGGGGTGCGTCACTTGAGTGGGTTTAGTCACTGACGTGATCTTCCCGTCCGGGTTGGCGCCCCCGGTTTGTGCCGTGGGAGAGAACTTTCTGGGCTATACTCAGCCTTGTCTCAGGGTAGGATGTTGGTGGTCTGTTGATATCCCTCTAGTGGTGTGGGGGCTATGCTTTGGCAAGTGGGTGGGGCTGTGCTTTGGCAAGTGGGTGGGGTTGGCCCCGTCCGGGGGCTTCGTCGGATGGGGCCACAGTGCCTCCTGACCCCCTCCTGTCTCAGCCTCCAGTTTTTATGCTGCAATAGTTTATGTGTCGGGGGGCTAGGATTCAGTCTGTTATATCTGGAGTATTTCTCCTGTCTTGTCCGGTGTGCTGTGTGAATTTAAGTATGCTCCCTCTAACTTTCTCTTTCTCTTTTCTCTCTTCTCTCGGAGGACCTGAGCCCTAAGACCATGCCTCAGGACTACCTGGCCTGATGACTCCTTGCTGTCCCCAGTCCACCTGGTCGTGCTGCTGCTCCAGTTTCAACTGTTCTGCCTGCAGCTATGGAACCCTGACCTGTTCACTGGACGTGCTACCTTGTCCCGGCCCTGCTGTTTTCGACTCTCTCTCTCTACCGCACCTGCTGTCTCTACCTCTGAATGATCGGCTATGAAAAGCCAACTGACATTTACTCTAGAGGGGCTGACCTGTTGCATCCTCTACAACCACTATGATTATTATTATTTGACCCTGCTGGTCATCTATGAACGTTTGAACATCTTGGTCATGTACTGTTATAATCTCCAGAAGAAGAGGACTGGCCGCCCCTCAGAGCCTGGTTCCTCTCTAGGTTTCTTCCCAGGTTCCTTCCTTTCTAGGGAGTTTTACCTAGCCACTGTGCTTCTACATCTACATTGCTTGCTGTTTGGGGTTTTAGGCTGGGTTTTTGTACAGCACTTTGTGACATCAATCAATCAAGTTAATTTATTTTTTATATAGCCCTTCGTACATCAGCTAATATCTCGAAGTGCTGTACAGAAACCCAGCCTAAAACCCCAAACAGCAAGCAATGCAGGTGTAGAAGCACGGTGGCTAGGAAAAACTCCCTAGAAAGGCCAAAACCTAGGAAGAAACCTAGAGAGGAACCAGGCTATGAGGGGTGGCCAGTCCTCTGCTGATGTTAAAAGGGCTTTATAAATACATTTGATTGATTGATTTTTTTGTTGATTTTCTGAGGCGATGCGGTGGCAAAAACAGCAGGTCTGTGTTCAGTTCTATTAGAGAGATGATCCAATGACATTGCAGGCTGATTACGAGTCTCCTATACTTTTTAATGAGAAACAGGGCAGGAGAAGGATGAGAACAGGGGAGAGAGAGGGGGGAGGAGGATGAGAACAGGGGAGAGAGAGGGGGGAGGAGGACGAGAACAGGGGAGAGAGAGGGGGGAGGAGGACGAGAACAGGGGAGAGAGAGGGGGAGGAGGACGAGAACAGGGGAGAGAGAGGGGGGAGGAGGATGAGAACAGGGGAGAGAGAGGGGGGAGGAGGATGAGAACAGGGGAGAGAGAGGGGGGAGGAGGACGAGAACAGGGGAGAGAGAGGGGGGAGGAGGATGAGAACAGGGGAGAGAGAGGGGGGAGGAGGACGAGAACAGGGGAGAGAGAGGGGGAGGAGGACGAGAACAGGGGAGAGAGAGGGGGGAGGAGGATGAGAACAGGGGAGAGAGAGGGGGGAGGAGGATGAGAACAGGGGAGAGAGAGGGGGGAGGAGGATGAGAACAGGGGAGAGAGAGGGGGAGGAGGACGAGAACAGGGGAGAGAGAGGGGGAGGAGGATGAGAACAGGGGAGAGAGAGGGGGAGGAGGATGAGAACAGGGGAGAGAGAGGGGGAGGAGGACGAGAACAGGGGAGAGAGAGGGGGAGGAGGACGAGAACAGGGGAGAGAGAGGGGGGAGGGGGATGAGAACAGGGGAGAGAGAGGGGGAGGAGGACGAGAACAGGGGAGAGAGAGGGGGGAGGAGGATGAGAACAGGGGAGAGAGAGGGGGGAGGAGGACGAGAACAGGGGAGAGAGGGGGGAGGAGGACGAGAACAGGGGAGAGAGAGGGGGAGGAGGACGAGAACAGGGGAGAGAGAGGGGGGAGGAGGACGAGAACAGGGGAGAGAGAGGGGGGAGGAGGACGAGAACAGGGGGGAGAGGGGGGGGAGGAGGACGAGAACAGGGGAGAGAGAGGGGGGAGGAGGACGAGAACAGGGGAGAGAGAGGGGGGAGGAGGATGAGAACAGGGGAGAGAGAGGGGGGAGGAGGATGAGAACAGGGGAGAGAGAGGGGGGAGGAGGACGAGAACAGGGGAGAGAGAGGGGGAGGAGGACGAGAACAGGGGAGAGAGAGGGGGGAGGAGGACGAGAACAGGGGAGAGAGAGGGGGAGGAGGACGAGAACAGGGGAGAGAGAGGGGGAGGAGGACGAGAACAGGGGAGAGAGAGGGGGGAGGAGGACGAGAACAGGGGGAGAGAGAGGGGGGGGAGGACGAGAACAGGGGAGAGAGAGGGGGAGGAGGACGAGAACAGGGGAGAGAGGGGAGGAGGACGGAACAGGGGGAGAGAGGGGGAGGAGGACTGAGAACAGGGGAGAGAGAGGGGGAGGAGGACTGAGAACAGGGGATGAGAGAGGGGGGAGGAGGACGAGAACAGGGGAGAGAGAGGGGGGAGGAGGACGAGAACAGGGGAGAGAGAGGGGGAGGAGGACGAGAACAGGGGAGAGAGAGGGGGAGGAGGACGAGAACAGGGGGAGAGAGAGGGGGAGGAGGACGAGAACAGGGGAGAGAGAGGGGGAGGAGGACGAGAACAGGGGAGAGAGAGGGGGGAGG
This sequence comes from Salvelinus namaycush, assembly GCF_016432855.1. NCBI lineage: Eukaryota > Metazoa > Chordata > Actinopteri > Salmoniformes > Salmonidae > Salvelinus > Salvelinus namaycush. The sequence goes on from NW_024059785.1 coordinate 561,867, forward strand.
AGGACGAGAACAGGGGAGAGAGAGGGGGGAGGAGGACGAGAACAGGGGAGAGAGAGGGGGGAGGAGGACGAGAACAGGGGAGAGAGAGGGGGGAGGAGGACGAGAACAGGGGGGGAGGACGAGACAGGGAGAGAGAGGGGGAGGAGGACGAGAACAGGGGAGAGAGAGGGGGGAGGAGGACGAGAACAGGGGAGAGAGAGGGGGAGGAGGACGAGAACAGGGGAGAGAGAGGGGGGAGGAGGACGAGAACAGGGGAGAGAGAGGGGGGAGGAGGACGAGAACAGGGGAGAGAGAGGGGGGAGGAGGACGAGAACAGGGGAGAGAGAGGGGGGAGGAGGACGAGAACAGGGGAGAGAGAGGGGGGAGGAGGACGAGAACAGGGGAGAGAGAGGGGGGAGGAGGACGAGAACAGGGGAGAGAGAGGGGGGAGGAGGACGAGAACAGGGGAGAGAGAGGGGGAGGAGGACGAGAACAGGGAGAGAGAGGGGGGAGGAGGACGAGAACAGGGGAGAGAGAGGGGGGAGGAGGACGAGAACAGGGGAGAGAGAGGGGGGAGGAGGACGAGAACAGGGGAGAGAGAGGGGGAGGAGGACGAGAACAGGGGAGAGAGAGGGGGGAGGAGGACGAGAACAGGGGAGAGAGAGGGGGGAGGAGGACGAGAACAGGGGAGAGAGAGGGGGGAGGAGGACGAGAACAGGGGAGAGAGAGGGGGGAGGAGGACGAGAACAGGGGAGAGAGAGGGGGGAGGAGGACGAGAACAGGGGAGAGAGAGGGGGGAGGAGGACGAGAACAGGGGAGAGAGAGGGGGGAGGAGGACGAGAACAGGGGAGAGAGAGGGGGGAGGAGGACGAGAACAGGGGAGAGAGAGGGGGGAGGAGGACGAGAACAGGGGAGAGAGAGGGGGGAGGAGGACGAGAACAGGGGAGAGAGACTAAGCTTGAGACCCTGGGACTGAACACCTCCCTCTGCAACTGGGTGCAGGACTTCCTGATGGGCCGCCCCCTTGTGGTCAGGGTAGGCAACATCAGCCACACTGACCCTCAACTTGGGGTCCCCGCAGGGGGGTGTGCTTAGTCCCCTCCTGTACTCCCTGTTCACCGACGATGATGAGCCTACAGGGAGCAGGTCAGTAACCTTGCAGTGCGGTGCTAGGACAACACACTCTCCCTCAACGTTAGTAAGACCAAGGTGATAGTAGACTACAGGAAACGGGCACACGCCCATCCACATCGACAGGGTTGCAGTGGAGCGGGTCGAGAACTTCAAGTTCTTCTGTGAACAGAGTAACATCTGTTCTCTATATAATACACTACTATGGGGTTGTGACCAGAGTAACACCTGTTCCCTATATAATACACTACTATGGGGTTGTGACCAGAGTAACACCTGTTCCCTATATAATACACTACTATGGGGTTGTGACCAGAGTAACACCTGTTCCCTATATAATACACTACTATGGGGTTGTGACCAGAGTAACACCTGTTCCCAATATAATACACTACTATGGGGTTGTGACCAGAGTAACACCTGTTCCCTATATAATACACTACTATGGGGTTGTGACCAGAGTAACACCTGTTCCCTATATAATACACTACTATGGGGTTGTGACCAGAGTAACACCTGTTCTCTATATAATACACTACTATGGGGTTGTAACCAGAGTAACACCTGTTCCCTATATAATACACTACTATGGGGTTGTGACCAGAGTAACACCTGTTCTCTATATAATACACTACTATGGGGTTGTAACCAGAGTAACACCTGTTCCCTATATAATACACTACTATGGGGTTGTGACCAGAGTAACACCTGTTCTCTATATAATACACTACTATGGGGTTGTGACCAGAGTAACACCTGTTCCCTATATAATACACTACTATGGGGTTGTAACTAGAGTAACACCTGTTCCCTATATAATACACTACTATGGGGTTGTAACTAGAGTAACACCTGTTCCCTATATAATACACTACTATGGGGTTGTAACTAGAGTAACACTTGTTCCCTATATAATACACTACTATGGGGTTGTAACTAGAGTAACACCTGTTCCCTATATAATACACTACTATGGGGTTGTAACCCGAGTAACACCTGTTCCCTATATAATACACTACTATGGGGTTGTGAACAGAGTAACACCTGTTCCCTATATAATACACTACTATGGGGTTGTGACCAGAGTAACACCTGTTCCCTATATAATACACTACTATGGGGTTGTGACCAGAGTAACACCTGTTCCCTATATAATACACTACTATGGGGTTGTGACCAGAGTAACACCTGTTCCCTATATAATACACTACTATGGGGTTGTGACCAGAGTAACACCTGTTCCCAATATAATACACTACTATGGGGCTGTGACCAGAGTAACACCTGTTCCCTATATAATACACTACTATGGGGTTGTGACCAGAGTAACACCTGTTCCCAATATAATACACTACTATGGGGTTGTAACCAGAGTAACACCTGTTCCCTATATAATACACTACTATGGGACTATGGGTCCCTCCTGCCTCTCTCTCCCTCCTGCCTCTCTCTCCCTCCTGCCTCTCTCTCTCTCTCTCCCTCCTGCCTCTCTCTCCCTCATGCCTCTCTCTCTCTCCCTCCTTCCTGCCTCTCTCTCTCTCTCTCCCTCCTGCCTCTCTCTCCCTCCTGCCTCTCTCTCCCTCCTGCCTCTCTCTCTCCCTCCTGCCTCTCTCTCTCTCCCTCCTGCCTCTCTCTCTCCCTCCTGCCTCTCTCTCCTTCCTGCCCCTCTCTCTCTCCCTCCTGCCTCTCTCTCTCCCTCCCGCCTCTCTCTCTCTCCCTCCTGCTCCTCTCTCTCCCTCCTGTCTCTCTCTCTCCTTCCTGCCTCTCTCTCTCTCCCTCCCGCCTCTCTCTCTCTCCCTCCTGCCCCTCTCTCTCCCTCCCTCCCGCCTCTCTCTCTCTCCTTCCTGCCTCTCTTTCTCCCTCCCTCCCGCCTCTCTCTCTCTCTCCCTCCATTCTCCCTCCCTCCCTCCCACCTCTCTCCCTCCCTCCCGCCACCCTCTCTCCCTCCCTCCCTCCTCTCTCTCTCCCTCCCCTTGTCCTCATTGAGAGGAGTCTCACGTTGTGTGGTCAGGGGGACAACAGAATGAGTCTGCGTCTGGTATCTCACAGAGGGCAGTGTGTGTGTCTGTGTGTTTGTGTGCGTGCGTGCGTGTTTGTGCATGCATGTGTGTGTGAATGGGTCTGATGCTGACATCAGCCAGAGTCCAGTGCCAGACAGCAATCCAGATACCAGCCTGGTCCTGATAACAGTAGGACTGATGAGGACAGCTAGCCAGCCAGGCCGCCTGGACCTGTGAACAGTAGGACTGATGAGGACAGCTAGCCAGCCAGGCAGCCTGGTCCTGATACCAGCAGAACTGATGAGGACAGCTAGCCAGCCAGGCAGCCTGGTCCTGTGAACAGTAGGACTGAGGAGGACAGCTAGCCAGCCAGGCAGCCTGGTCCTGATACCAGCAGAACTGATGAGGACAGCTAGCCAGCCAGGCAGCCTGGACCTGTGAACAGCAGGACTGGTGAGGACAGCTAGCCAGCCAGGCAGCCTGGTCCTGTGAACTGTAGGACTGATGAGGACATCTAACCAGCCAGGCAGCCTGGACCTGTGAACAGTAGGACTGATGAGGACAGCTAGCCAGCCAGGCAGCCTGGACCTGTGAACAGTAGGACTGATGAGGACAGCTAGCCAGCCAGGCAGCCTGGTCCTGTGAACTGTAGGACTGATGAGGACATCTAACCAGCCAGGCAGCCTGGACCTGTGAACAGTAGGACTGATGAGGACAGCTAGCCAGCCAGGCAGCCTGGTCCTGTGAACAGTAGGACTGATGAGGACAGCTAGCCAGCCAGGCAGCCTGGTCCTGTGAACAGTAGGACTGATGAGGACATCTAACCAGCCAGGCAGCCTGGTCCTGTGAACAGTAGGACTGATGAGGACAGCTAGCCAGCCAGGCAGCCTGGTCCTGTGAACAGTAGGACTGATGAGGACATCTAACCAGCCAGGCAGCCTGGTCCTGATACCAGCAGAACTGATGAGGACAGCTAGCCAGCCAGGCAGCCTGGTCCTGTTAACAGTAGGACTGATGAGGACATCTAACCAGCCAGGCAGCCTGGACCTGATACCAGTAGATCTGATGAGGACAGCTAGCCAGCCAGGCAGCCTGGACCTGTGAACAGTAGGACTGAGGAGGACAACTAGCCAGCCAGGCAGCCTGGTCCTGATACCAGCAGAACTGATGAGGACAGCTAGCCAGCCAGGCAGCCTGGACCTGTGAACAGTAGGACTGATGAGGACAGCTAGCCAGCCAGGCAGCCTGGTCCTGTGAACAGTAGGACTGATGAGGACATCTAACCAGCCAGACAGCCTGGTCCTGATACCAGCAGGACTGATGAGGACAGCTAGCCAGCCAGGCAGCCTGGTCCTGTGAACAGTAGGACTGATGAGGACATCTAACCAGCCAGGCAGCCTGGACCTGATAACAGTAGGACTGAGGAGGACAGCTAGCCAGCCAGGTAGCCTGGTCCTGATACCAGCAGGACTGATGAGGACATCTAACCAGCCAGGCAGCCTGGACCTGATACCAGCAGGACTGATGAGGACAGGCAGCCCGGCAGCCTATTCCCTAGATGGTGTACTATAGGGCCCTGATCAGAAGTAGTGCACTATATATATATATATATATATGAAATAGGGTGCCATTTTTGACCCTACAATGATCCACTCTCCTCCAAACAGCCCAGTCCGTTCGGAGGGTCTCAGTTTGAGTCCCAAATACCACCCTATTCCTTTATCGTGCACTACTTTTAACCAGGGCCCATAGGGAACAGGGTGTAGTTTGGGATGCACCCAGAGGGCCATTGGACATCAGCAATGTGAACTAGATGACTCTGCTAAACTGTGCAGGATGAGAAAGCTAGAGAGAGACTAGTGTCTCAGTATTATGTCCGTGTCAGGGGCTTAATGCTGACTCATATGGTATAGGCAGGCACAAATCCTCCCAGATTACACCCTCCTCCTCCTCCCAACTCCCCTCCACTCCGCTCCGGGACGACAGCAGCTCAATGCAGCACCTTGGAGTCTGGGGTGGAAAAGTAATATCTACGATCACTATTAGGATGAGCCCAGATAGATATAATCTATTCTGAGAGTTAATAACTGTGGCTGTTTTTCTTTGAGTTGGGGAGATTGCAACAAGGTCACATTCTTTGAGAGGACATGTTTTGTATTGCAATAATGTGCCACAAGACTGTTAGGCATTAACTCCAGCAACTAATTAAGTCTAAGGCAAGGCTGCCCCTATGGGCCGTGGTCAAAATCACTTCATAGGGACCAGGGTGGCAGCCAGGTCGCAGTTGTAAATGAGAACTTGTTCTCAACTGACCTACCTGGTTAAATAAAGGTGACATAAATAAATGTAATAAACAGATTTAGAATGCAGAACATGTGGTGTGTGCTGCCCAGTCGCATCAATCACTCTCTACAATAACAAGCCAATTACACGCAGTCCTAGAGCTGCATTCATTATAGGATACCAGGTTCATTTAATACTGAGAACATCCATTTTGGATTCATTGTAGAGCAAATATAGTGTTTTACTTTGTTGCTTTGTTTATATAGTTGATATTAGATTACACTGTTTGCGATGCAATCACATTGATTGATTGATTTTAAGAGTACATATTTTGTCATCACATTGATTGACTCCTGAAAAGGATCCTAGAAGGGCTAGCATCCCCCTCTCAACAACTCCCCAGTCATACACCCATTACAATCCAAACTAGAACACTAGGATCACACTCAGCCTTTATACTGTACTGAACCAAACCCTGTGTGAAAGTGGTGGAGTTAAACACACTACTACAGCAATATAGCCCCAGAACAATCAGATGGGGGTTGACAGGCAGCGTAGCAATAGACCTACAGTATGGTTCATACTCTGGGCTTGTGTCCCAAATGACACCCTATTCCCTATACAGTGCTCTACTGACCACAGCGGTGCAATTTGGGACACAGCCTGAAAGTGATGCAGTTAAACACTCTCTTTTAACACTGTGACTATACTGCTAAACACTCTATTTTAACACTGTGACTATGCTGCTAAACACTCTATTTTAACACTGTGACTATACTGCTAAACACTCTATTTTAACACTGTGACTATACTGCTAAACACTCTATTTTAACACTGTGACTATGCTGCTAAACACTCTATTTTAACACTGTGACTATACTGCTAAACACTCTATTTTAACACTCTGACTATATTGCTAAACACTCTATTTTAACAATGTGACTATACTGCTAAACACTCTCTTTTAACACTGTGATTATACTGCTAAACACTCTATTTTAACACTGTGACTATACTGCTAAACACTCTATTTTAACACTGTGACTATACTGCTAAACACTCTATTTTAACACTGTGACTATACTGCTAAACACTCTATTTTAACACTGTGACCATACTGCTAAACACTCTATTTTAACACTGTGACTATACTGCTAAACACTCTATTTTAACACTGTGACTATACTGCTAAACACTCTCTTTTAACACTGTGATTATACTGCTAAACACTCTATTTTAACACTGTGACTATATTGCTAAACACTCTATTTTAACACTGTGACTATACTGCTAAACACTCTATTTTAACACTGTGACTATACTGCTAAACACTCTATTTTAACACTGTGACTATACTGCTAAACACTCTATTTTAACACTGTGACTATACTGCTAAACACTCTATTTTAACACTGTGACTATACTGCTAAACACTCTCTTTTAACACTGTGATTATACTGCTAAACACTCTATTTTAACACTGTGACTATATTGCTAAACACTCTATTTTAACAATGTGACTATACTGCTAAACACTGTCATTTAACACTGTGATTATACTGCTAAACACTCTATTTTAACACTGTGACTATATTGCTAAACACTCTATTTTAACACTGTGACTATACTGCATAAGGCAGTCCCAGTGTGTTGATCTCAGCTCTACCACAACTTCCATGTCAGCTATTTCTGAGCCGCTGACTACTCTGAGTCTGCATCCCAAATGGCACCCTATTCCTTATCTAATGTAGTTCACTTCTTTAGATCAGAGCTCTATGGGTCCTGGTCAAAAGTACTGCACTGTATAGGGAATAGGGTGCCATTTGGGACTCAGGCTGACTCTGTGCCCCCCCCACAGTCCCCTCAAGTCTCATAGTCCCTGGACACTAGGCTATAGTTCAGCGTTCCCCTCTATCCTATTAAAAAATGAATAAATTGAACCAACCTCTGGGAACATAAAGGAATACCAGTCCCCAATTAGTGCAGACTTAATTGCCCAATAGGTAAGACTGGATGATAATTTCTTTCAAATTAATTTCATATTGTATTATGTTTCTGGTATTTTTCACTTGCAATAAGAGTATGGAGTGTTGGGGAGGTTCTGTGGTTCTATGACGGATGCCTTATCTTCGAAGCTCTGATTCCAGAATCAAACGCTGTCAGAGATGAGTTCCACTGATAGCTTGATACGGACAGGAATAAAGCACTATGATAAGATTGTTTTTCGACCTATGTAGCACTGTGTGGTTTTGTGATTCTACATTTTTAGACTTTTAGCAGACGCTCTTATCCTGAGTGACTTACAGGTTAAAACTTCTTCTTAATAGGGGGCGCTATTTTCACTTTGGGAAAAAATCGTGCCCAAATTAAACTGCCTCGTACTCTGTTCTAGATCATACAATATGCATACTATTGGATAGAAAACACTCTGAAGTTTCTAAAACTGTTTGAATTATATCTGTGAGTAAAACAGAACTCATTTGGCAGCAAACTTCCAAACAGGAAGTGAAAATTCTGAAAATGGGGCTCTGTGTCAGGGCCTGCCTATTCAACTGGCTTATATTTATGGATCTGTATGCACTTCATACGCCTTCCACTAGATGTCAACAGGCAGTAGAATGTTGAATGGGGTGTCTAGCTTGATGTGAGACCGAATGAGAGCTTTTGGAGTGACAGGTCCGCTCTTTTGGCAGTATTCAACTGCGCACCAGGGAACCTCACATTGTCTTCTGAAATGCGTTAGGTATACACGACGAAATGCTCCGGCTCTGATTTTATTGGATACATATGAGAAAAACATCATAAAGTAGGATTTTCAACCGAGTTTGACCAGTTTATTCAACGTTTATTGGGACTTTTGGAATTTTTGGTTCCATGCTCTAAGATTTCTTGGACATGTGCCCTCCACATGGCTAGCCAAAGTTGCTAATTCGACAGAAGAAATGGACATTCTAAAACAAAACAATGATTTATTCTGGAACTAGGACTCCTTGCACAACATTCTGATGGAAGATCATCAAAAGTAAGAGAATATTTATATGATGTTATTTTGTATTTTTGTGGTTTGTGTTGGCTCCAACAAGGCGGAGAATTGTTGGGCGCTGTCTCACAATATTGCATGCTGTACGTTGTACTAAAGTTATTTTTTTAAATCTAACACAGCGGTTGCATTAAGAACCAGTGTATCTTCCATTTGCTGTACAACATGTATTTTTTAGTAAAGTTTATGATGAGTTTTTTGGTTAGATTACGTGACTGTCCAAAGTTTCTCCGGACAATTTGGTGCATCATGGCTACGTATTCACAATGTAAAACCACGATTTGTACCTCTAAATATGCACATTTTCGAACAAAACATAAATGTATTGTATAACATGATGTTATAAGACTGTCATCTGATGAAGTTGTTCAAAGGTTAGTGATTAATTTTATCTCTATTTGTGGGTTTTGTGAAAGCTATGTTGGCGTTGAATAAATGGCGTTGTGTGTTTGGCTATTGTGGTGAGCTAATATAAATATATATTGTGTTTTCGCTGTAAAACACTTAAAAAATCGGAAATATTGGCTGGATTCACAAGATGTTTATCTTTCATTTGCTGTACAACATGTATTTTTCATAAAGGTTTTATGATGAGTATTTATGTATTTCACGTTGCTCTCTATAATTATTCTGGCTGTTTTGGTGCTATTTGTGAGGGTGGCTGCAATGTAAAACTACGATTTATACCTCTAAATATGCACATTTTCAAACAAAACATAAATGTATTGTATAACATGATGTTATAAGACTGTCATCTGATGAAGTTGTTCAAAGGTTAGTGATTAATTTTATCTCTATTTGTGGATTTTGTGAAAGCTATGTTGGCGGTGAAAACATGGTGAAAACATGGCGTTGTGTGTTTGGCTATTGTGGTGAGCTAATATAAATATATATTGTGTTTTCGCTGTAAAACATTTTAAAAATCGGAAATGATGGCTGGATTCACAAGATGTTTATCTTTCATTTGCTGTATTGGACTTGTGATTTCATGAAATTATATTATATCCCTAGGCTAGGCTAGGCTATGCTAGTCAGCTTTTTTGATGAGGAGGATCCCGGATCCGGGAGAGAGAAGCGGTAGAGGTTTTAAGGTTAAGTCCCTTGCTCAAGGGCACAGACAGATTTCTTTTCACCTAATTGGCTCAGGGATTCAAACCAGCGACCTTTCGGATACTGGCCCAATGCTCTTAACCTCTAAGCTACCTGCTGCCCACTATGGTTACGCTGAGGTCTATACACCCTTGCCATTCTAATCACTGATAATACCTGATGTCCATAAGTGGCTTCAATTTTCTTTTAGAAATGACCTTCAAGAGATGATTATGGTTTATTATAGACAGAGGGAATTCAACCATGTCAATTCAATGTGTGTTTCATCTCTGAACAAAAACAAATACTATTTTCCTTCTTGTGAAGTCAAGAATGAAAGGACTAGAGTTTTACCGCTTAAAGAATTACTCACAGTCATTAGGACTTGTGTTTAACCTCTTAAAGAATTACTCACAGTCATTAGGACTAGAGTTTTACCGCTTAAAGAATTACTCACAGTCATTAGGACTTGTGTTTAACCTCTTAAAGAATTACTCACAGTCATTAGGACTAGAGTTTTACCTCTTAAAGAATTACTCACAGTCATTAGGACTAGAGTTTTACCTCTTAAAGAATTACTCACAGTCATTAGGACTTGTGTTTTACCTCTTAAAGAATTACTCACAGTCATTAGGACTAGAGTTTTACCTCTTAAAGAATTACTCACAGTCATTAGGACTTGTGTTTAACCGCTTAAAGAATTACTCACAGTCATTAGGACTTGTGTTTTACCTCTTAAAGAATTACCCACAGTCATTAGGACTTGTGTTTTACCTCTTAAAGAATTACTCACAGTCATTAGGACTTGTGTTTTACCTCTTAAAGAATTACTCACAGTCATTAGGACTTGTGTTTTACCTCTTAAAGAATTACTCACAGTCATTAGGACTAGAGTTTTACCACTTAAAGAATTACTCACAGTCATTAGGACTTGTGTTTTACCTCTTAAAGAATTACTCATAGTCATTAGGACTAGAGTTTTACCGCTTAAAGAATTACTCACAGTCATTAGGACTAGAGTTTTACCTCTTAAAGAATTACTCACAGTCATTAGGACTAGAGTTTTACCTCTTAAAGAATTACTCACAGTCATTAGGACTTGTGTTTAACCGCTTAAAGAATTACTCACAGTCATTAGGACTTGTGTTTTACCTCTTAAAGAATTACTCACAGTCATTAGGACTTGTGTTTAACCGCTTAAAGAATTACTCTGCCATTAGCTTGAACGCTTCTCCTTGATCTTCTGGAACGTGTTCCCTGTCCAGTCACAACACAAAAGACTTCCCAGTTATTTATTGATGAGACTAAACTGAAATGAATGTTTTTCAAACTGTGTATCTTCTCCAGTAGAATCTCTGGTGCGTTGTATCAGGGAGACAGGGTTGTTAAGTGCTTTAGTCAAGTTACAGAGAATCTTCAGTAGAGGGACACAGTATGTCAAATAGTTTGGCTTCACTTCCCATTTTAAAGTTTTGTCAGCCTTGTTTTCATGCAGCAGCAACACATTCCCTTTAAAATGTATAATAATATGTTAATGACTGTATGAATGGCTGACAGCGTCTTTTACACACATGCACACACACTCACACACACACCACACACAGTTTCAACATAACGGCTAACAGGTCATTCATATTATAATCGTTAAAGTCAGGATTACCATGCTGTAAAGAGCGATGGGTTAAAGTCAGGATTACCTTGCTGTGAAGATTGATGGGTTAAAGTCAGGATTACCATGCTGTAAAGAGCGATGGGTTAAAGTCAGGATTACCTTGCTGTGAAGATTGATGGGTTAAAGTCAGGATTACCATGCTGTAAAGAGCGATGGGTTAAAGTCAGGATTGCCTTGCTGTGAAGATTGATGGGTTAAAGTCAGGATTACCATGCTGTAAAGAGCGATGGGTTAAAGTCAGGATTACCATGCTGTAAAGATTGATGGGTTAAAGTCAGGATTACCATGCTGTAAAGAGCGATGGGTTAAAGTCAGGATTACCATGCTGTAAAGAGCGATGGGTTAAAGTCAGGATTACCATGCTGTAAAGAGCGATGGGTTAAAGTCAGGATTACCTTGCTGTGAAGATTGATGGGTTAAAGTCAGGATTACCATGCTGTAAAGAGCGATGGGTTAAAGTCAGGATTACCTTGCTGTGAAGATTGATGGGTTAAAGTCAGGATTACCATGCTGTAAAGAGCGATGGGTTAAAGTCAGGATTACCTTGCTGTGAAGATTGATGGGTTAAAGTCAGGATTACCATGCTGTAAAGAGCGATGGGTTAAAGTCAGGATTACCATGCTGTAAAGAGCGATGGGTTAAAGTCAGGATTACCTTGCTGTGAAGATTGATGGGTTAAAGTCAGGATTACCATGCTGTGAAGATTGATGGGTTAAACTCAGGACTACCTTGCTGTGAAGATTGATGGGTTAAAATCAGGATTGCCATGTTGTAAAGCAGGCTTAAACCCAGTTAAATCCTGGCCTAAGGGCCCGGGGCTGGGTTTCTACTAAGCTAACATATGGAATTGTTTTAAAATGGTCATACCAAGGATCATTTAGCTAATTATTTGATGAAACATTGAATATGGCCTTGCTGCTATTAGCCCATAGAAATGCATTGAATAACATGCTCATACACGGCAAAACAAATAACAGAACAATACATCAAAAGGAAGTATAAAAAATAATTATTATAAAATATTGTTTGACCCATATTTAACCCCTTCTTGGTTGGTACTAAAGTACTTCCATACTTCCTTATTTATTAATTTTATTTTTTGCTCTTACCAGGTTACCTTCAGATGAGTCTTGTGAATATTTTGGGTGTCATGTATATGTTAGTAGCCCAGGTAGCCTAGTGGTTAGAGTGTTGGCTTAGTAACCGCAAGGTTGTAAGATCAAATCCCTGTGCTGACAAGGTAAAAATCTGTTGTTCAGGGCAGAACAAGGCAGTTAACACACTGTTCCTAGGCCGCCATTGAAAATTAGATTTTTTTCTTAACTGACTTGCCTAGTTAAATAAAGGTACATTTAAAAAAAAAACTAGTGAGAGTCTCACCTTTCAATGGTGGGGTCTTATTAGTTTGTAGCCCAAACCAGTCGGATACTACAGACCGATTTTCGGGATGTTTCCTGGTCTGACAAGCACTGCTGTAGCTTTGCCACCTTCCACCGCAGATGAGGAAGGCCAACATCAGCGAATGCGGTGGATTAAGACACAGCCCATGCAAAACAACTGGCATCTCCAGCTTAAGCCTGCCACACTCTATGCAATCGAAGTGTCGTATACGGTCCCTTCCAGAGATTCAGAGGCACAACAGCATATAGAACTATGCTCTGTCACTCCGAGTGTGTGGAGCCCTTAAAACACTGATTTTGACAGCAATTTTTGTATTATGCTAATTTGATTTTTTTCTGCACATGCATTGACTCACAGGATTGGAGCCAGGCAGGCTCTGTTCAGGTGAGCCTGTTTATCAACAGATCCCACACACACACACAGACAGACAAACAGAAACACACCAGTGGAGGCTGGTGAAGGGAGGACAGCTGATGGAAATAATGGCTGTAATGGAGTGAATGGAACAGTACAGATAGCCTACCGTCCCATTTATTCCATGACAATGAACCTTTCTCCTCTTCCTTGGATTTCAAGTGACAGTCCACTGATGGATATCCACCTCACCTTCACCAGCTAGCTACCATCCTCTACAGTCTCCGGAGCAAGCCATAACCTGCTAATAGCTATGCTTGTATCCCAAGTGGCAGCCTATTCCCTACATAGTGGTTAAAAGCAGTGCACTACATAGAGAATAGGGTACTATTTGGGACACACTTTTTACCTGATACAGTGGAAGGATGATAATACGATACAGTACCGGTGCACAAAGCACAGTGATTAATCACCTGTCACCTAGGCTGTGTTCCAAATGGAACCCTGTTTCCTATATAGTGCACTACTTTTAACCAGGGCCTATAGACAATAGGGTTCCATTTGGGACACCTCCCTAACCCCTGGGTACTCTGTTGCCGGCTGTAGCTCTGCTAGACTCTACAATAGATGGATAGTCAGTGTTTGGTACTCAGTTATTAACAGAGGGTGTTTATACAGGATGAACAGTGAAGAACATTGCATGGTTTCTTGTTTTGTCTGAGGACAGTTTGTTTCAGTTTACTGTAGAACACAGGTGTGTTACTGTAAGAATTCCAACACACTGGGCAGCACATTAGTAGAATTAATAGGAGGTGCCTTTTTCCAGTTTAGTGAATATTGTATTTAGTTCATGTTTAGCTAAAGATATTATATCCTGAAGAGAAAATTCAGAGAAAGAACAAATATATAAATCTACTGATAGTGAAAATAATGGGCCACATATAAATACATTGACTCCATCCCAAATGGCTCCCTATTCCCTATACAGTGCATACGGAAAGTATTCAGACCCCCTGACTTTTTACAAAATGTCTTACGTTACAGCTGTAGCGGTCAGTGGGGGCCGGTCTGGCCAACAACTGACGAGAGTGATTGTCCTTACTTGGATCAGGTCTACGGCCAAGTAACGTCGGGTAGGTTCCTATCCAGTTGGGTTCGATATCCCTCTCAGCGTTGGAGGGCCAGGTTAAAACAGCCATCACCCAAACGCCAGGCAAATTAAATTCAGGTGTGTGTAATTAGGCTCTTACCATTCCGGGCCATTCTCTCTCCTGGCCAGCAGATGTCGCCAACGAGCAGGAATATACTGGCCATGCACACACCCATCCTCTCACTCCATCACACAGCCTTATTCTAAAATGGATTCAATTATACTTTTTTTTCTTCATAAATCTACACACAATACCCCATTATGAAAAAGCAAAAAAAAAATGTTTTGCACATTTATGAAAAATGTAAAACTGATTCCTTATTTACATGTGTATTCAGACACTTTGCTATGATACTTTAAATTGAGCTCAGGTGCATCCTGTTTCCATTGATCATCCTTGAGATGTTTCTACAACTTGATTGTAGAAACATAGTAAATTCAATTGATTGGACATGATTTGGAAAGGCACACACCTGTATATAAAAGGTCCCACACTTGACAGTGCATGTTAGAGCAAAAATCAAGCCATGAGGTCAAAGGAATTGTCCGTAGTGTTCAGAGACATGATTGTGTCAAGGCACAGATCTGGGGAAGGGTACCAAAACATTTCTGTAGCATTGAAAGTCCCCAAGAATACAGTGGCCTCCATCATTCTTTGGAACCACTAAGACTCTTCCTAGAGCTGGCCACCAGGCCAAACTGAGCAATCAGGAGGGAAGGGCCTTGGTCAGGGAGGTGACCAAGAACCCGATGGTCACTCTGACAGTGCTCCAGAGTTCCTCTGTGGAGATGGGAGAACCTTCCAGAAGGACAACCATCTCTGCAGCACTCCACCAATCAGGCCTTTGTGGTAGAGCAGCCAGACGGAAGCCACTTCTCACATGACAGCCCACTTGGAGGACACTCAGACCATGAGGAAGGAGATTATCTGGTCTGATGAAACCAAGATTGAACTCTTGAGCCTGAATTCCAAGTGTCACGTCTGGAGGAAACCAGGCATCCCTCATCACCTGGCCAATACCATCCCAACGGTGAAGCACGGTGGTGGCAGCATCATAGCGTGGGGATGTTTTTCAGCGGCAGAGACTGGGAGACTAGTCAGGATCGAGGGAAAGATGAACGGAGCAAAGTACAGAGAGATCCTTGATGAAAGCCTGCTCCAGAGCGCGCAGGACCTCAGACTGGGGCGACGGTTCATCTTCCAACAGGACAACGACCCTAAGCACACAGCCACGACAACACTGGAGTGGCTTCGGGCAGTGGTGTAAAGTACTTTAGTAGTTTTTTAGGATATCTGTACTTTACTATTTATATTTGTGACTACTTTTACTTTTACTTCACTACATTCCTTAAGATAATATTGTACTTTTTACTCCATATATTTTCCATATACACCCAAAAGTACTCTTTACATTTTGAATGCTTAGCAGGACAGGTAAATAGTCAAATTCACGCACTTATCAACAGGACATCCCTGGTCATCCCTACTGCCTCTGATCTGGCGGACTCACTAAACATAAAATGCTTTGTTTGTAAATTATGTCTGAGTGTTGGAGTGTTCCCCTTGCTTTCCGTAAATTAAAACAACAAGAAAATGGTGCCATCTGGTTTGATTAATTAAAGGAATTTGAAATTATTTATACTTTTACTTTTGATACTTTTAGTCTTATACTCAAGTAGAATTTTACTGGGTAACTTTTACTTTTACTTGAGTCATTTTCTATTAAGGTATCTTTACTTTTACTCAAGTATAACAGTTTGGTACTTTTTCCACCACTGGCTTCGGAAAAAGTCTCTGAATGTCCTTGAGTGGCCCAGACAGAGCCCGGACTTGAACTCGATCAAACATCTCTGGAGAGACCTGAAAATAGCTGTACAGCGACACTCCCCATCAAACCTGACACAGCTTGAGAGGATCTGCAGAGAAGAATGGGTGAAACTCCCCAAATACAGATGTAACTAGCTTGTAGAGTCATACCCAAGAAGACTCGAGGCTGTAATCCCTGCCAAAGGGGCTTCAACAAAGTACTGAGTAAAGGGTCTAAATACTTAGGTAAATGTGATATTTCAGTTTTTTATAAATTTGCAAACATTTCTAAAAACCTGTTTTTGCAATGTCATTATGGGGTATTGTGTGTAGATCGCTGAGGGAAACAAACAATTTAATCCATTTTAGAATAAGGCTGTAACGTAACAAAATGTGGAAAAAGTCAAAGGGGTCTGAATACTTTCCGAAGGGACTGTATGGTGCACTACTTTTGGTGGGCCCTTGTCAAATGCAGTACACTATATAGGGAATAGAGTGCTGGGGATAGGGTGCCATTCAGGAGGCTTTATAAAACGTGTTTTATTGTACGTCACAGACAGATAGATTTAGTCCATAGTGCATCATATCCATATGAGAGAATGCCAAGTGTGTGCAAAGCGCTCATCAAGTCAAAGGGTGGCTACTTTGAAAAATCTCAAATATAAAATATTTTTTAATTTGTTTAACACTTTTTTGGGTACTACATGATTCCATATGAGTTATTTAATAGTTTTGATGTCTTAATAAAGAAACACCCTTGAATGAGTAGGTGTGTCCACATTTTTGACTAGTACTGTAGGTTTAGTCCATAGTGCATCATATCCAGCCTGCACATAGCAGCTACTGAATCGACACTAGTTACATAACATCCAGGAGGAGAAAGATCATGACAGAGCTCTTATCACCTCAAGTGTTTTAGCCTTGAATGCGTCCCAAATAGCATCCCTATAAAGTGCACAGCTTTTTTTTAAAGAAGTGCATTAGGGCACCATTTGTGACTCAACCCATCAAGTCACTGTAGCCTCTAAAGTACGTCTGACACATAGAAACAAGGACACATAGAAATCCTTGCATATTGTATGAGGCAGAAGGATTATATAAGGGCTAGTCAATAGTCCTCCTGAAATATGTCTGTCTTTTAGCTCCAATAAAAATACTGTGGACTTAGATATTAGTCATTTGTTCATAACAACTTAATTTTAAGAAATACAAAACATGAATGTTATAATATAATAGTACTGATGTTTTTCATAAGTGTCTAACTTTAGGATAGATAGAATAATATTATAGGATGGGTTGTTGGCATGTGTGGTAGATAGTGTTTATCTGTTATTTACATCTCAGTACTGTGATGGTAATGCAGCTATGAAATAAAATCAACTCGGTCCCCGCTGGCAACAAGTATTTATCGTTAAAGCCTCACATTTAGATGCCATGAACATTTTAAAATGATGACAAGCCTTCTCCTTCTCTTTAAAAATCTTGAACAAAATATCATTTCATGCTGGATTAGCTGTATTGACCAGCAGCAGGAGAGAACAATAATCTATATGCTACTAGCCTCCGCGCTGTAAGACCTTCATCAGGGCAACACTCCCTGATGACACATCATTGTGTGTGTGTGTGTGTGTGTGTGTGTGTGTGTGTGTGTGTGTGTGTGTGTGTGTGTGTGTGTGTGTGTGTGTGTGTGTGTGTGTGTGTGTGTGTGTGTGTGTGTGTGTGTGTCTGTTAGTGTTAGCGTGTCTCTGTTAACGGATGTGTGTTAGCATGTATGTTTTAGTGTGTGTGTGTGTGTGTGTGTTGGCGTGATGTGTTAAACACCGGAGGGATGTGGAGGATCTTAATCCAGATATATTCCTTCTGACATTACAGTCTACACTCACTCACACATCTATGATTAACGTCAAGGATTTGACATAACTGCTATATTACCATGATGAGGATTCAGAAACCAGTACGTAGCTAAAGGTAGAAGACAGACACCCTTACATAAAGCCTGAGCTGCATCTTCAGTCAAATGACCATCCCTAAACCTGGTATGAGTAATTAAATCAACCAGACTAAAGCCTGATGTATACCCAATACTAAAAACCGATAGTCTTCATTCCTTCAGACTGGGATAGTAGATGTAGCCTGATGACTGTCAGACAGGCTGGCAGGGTAGCATCGTAGTGGGAGTTCTCTGTCTGTCTGTCTGTCTGTCTGTCTGTCTGTCTGTCTGTCTGTCTGTCTGTCTGTCTGTCTGTCTGTCTGTTGACAACGGGGACTCTGGAACTCCGCCTAGAAGCTTATCACCATCGAGATATGTGTTTCAGCGCAACAAGGACTGAATGATTGATTACACCTGCATGTTTACTCACCCAAAGCACGTATACTCACCCACAGCATGTATACTCACCCACAGCATGTACACTCACCCGCAGCATGTATACTCACCCACAGCATGTATACTCACCCACAGCATGTACACTCACCCACAGCATGTATACTCACCCACAGCATGTACACTCACCCACAGCATGTATACTCACCCACAGCATGTACACTCACCCACAGCATGTATACTCACCCACAGCATGTATACTCACCCACAGCATGTACACTCACCCACAGCATGTACACTCACCCACAGCATGTATACTCACCCACAGCATGTACACTCACCCACAGCATGTACACTCACCCACAGCATGTACACTCACCCACAGCATGTACACTCACCCACAGCATGTATACTCACCCACAGCATGTATACTCACCCAGAGCATGTACACTCACCCACAGCATGTCTACTCACCCAGAGCATGTATACTCACCCACAGCATGTATACTCGCCCTCAGCATGTATACTCACCCACAGCATGTACACTCACCCACAGCATGTACACTCACCCACAGCATTTACACTCACCCACAGCATGTATACTCACCCAGAGCATGTATACTCACCCACAGCATTTACACTCACCCACAGCATTTACACTCACCCACAGCATGTACACTCACCCACAGCATTGACACTCACCCACAGCATGTATACTCACCCAGAGCATGTATACTCACCCACAGCATTTACACTCACCCACAGCATTTACACTCACCCACAGCATGTATACTCACCCACAGCATGTATACTCACCCAGAGCATGTACACTCACCCACAGCATTTACACTCACCCACAGCATGTACACTCACCCAGAGCATGTACACTCACCCAGAGCAAGTGGGAGCTGATGCTGCAGCAGCTTTCAGTGTCGAAGGACAAAAAGGGCTAATTTACCCCATAACTACAGTAAAATAGCCTCACCAAAAGTAATGAATTAACCCTGAAATTACAATAATATAGCCTAACCAACAAGAGCAAATGTAACCCAAAATTACAGTAAGATAGCCTAAACAATGTAGACAAATTACAGTTAGCTAGCCCAACCAATGTAGACAAATTACAGTTAGCTAGCCCAACCAATGTATACAAATTACAGTTAGCTAGCCTAACCAATGTAGACAAATTACAGTTAGCTAGCCCAACCAATGTAGACAAATTACAGTTAGCTAGCCCACCCAATGTAGACAAATTACAGTTAGCTAGCCCAACCAATGTAGACAAATTACAGTTAGCTAGCCCAACCAATTTAGACAAATTACAGTTAGCTAGCCCAACCAATGTAGACAAATTACAGTTAGCTAGCCCAACCAATGTAGACAAATTACAGTTAGCTAGCCCAACCAATGTAGACAAATTACAGTTAGCTAGCCCAACAAATTACAGTTAGCTAGCCTAACCAATGTAGACAAATTACAGTTAGCTGGCCCAACCAATGTAGACAAATTACAGTTAGCTAGCCCAACCAATGTAGACAAATTAAAGTTAGCTAGCCCAACCAATGTAGACAAATTACAGTTAGCTAGCCCAACCAATGTAGACAAATTACAGTTAGCTAGCCTAACCAATGTAGACAAATTACAGTTAGCTAGCCTAACCAATGTAGACAAATTACAGTTAGCTAGCCCAACCAATGTAGACAAATTACAGTTAGCTAGCCCACCCAATGTAGACAAATTACAGTTAGCTAGCCCAACCAATTTAGACAAATTACAGTTAGCTAGCCCAACCAATGTAGACAAATTACAGTTAGCTAGCCCAAACAATGTAGACAAATTACAGTTAGCTAGCCCAACAAATTACAGTTAGCTAGCCTAACCAATGTAGACAAATTACAGTTAGCTGGCCCAACCAATGTAGACAAATTACAGTTAGCTAGCCCAACCAATGTAGACAAATTACAGTTAGCTAGCACAACCAATGTAGACAAATTACAGTTAGCTAGCACAACCAATGTAGATAAATTACAGTTAGCTAGCCCAACCAATGTAGACAAATTACAGTTAGCTAGCCTAACCAATGTAGACAAATTACAGTTAGCTAGCCCAACCAATGTAGACAAATTACAGTTAGCTAGCCCAACCAATGTAGACAAATTACAGTTAGCTAGCCCAACCAATGTAGACAAATTACAGTTAGCTAGCCCAACCAATGTAGACAAATTACAGTTAGCTAGCCCAACCAATTCAGCTCTTTCCTTACTGTAAAGGCCTTACATAGAGGGAACGACACAGGTACAATAAATGCACTGGGCCACAATGTGGAACTTGATTTAAAGTTCACAAACAAGCATGTTTAGGGCACATACATAAGGCGCTTAGTGCTTAAAGTGTCGCAATAAGGAAGGTGATAATGATGGTATTTGAGGTCCTACTCCCCATCACAGGTTTAGCCAATTGCAGTTCAGTACAGAAACACCTCCATTAGTATTATAATCTAATGACTTGTTGTTGGGGTTAAAACATGATAACCACAGAATGGACTTCACATTATGACCTATAGCATTAGCTACAGTAGCACTAGCTGGCTATTAGCGTGTTTCAAAATGGCCTCCAGGTAGACCAAACAACCTGCCTGGCACGACAACAACATGGATGGAGCTGAGAGACGAGGAGGGCAGGATCAGCTAATGTCAATGTCTGTCATTAAAACACTTACCAGGGATAATTACATGGTGTGGTATCATTAGCCAACTCAAAGCACAATTTTCTGTCATGTGGGGGATGAGAGGGCAAGCAAGAGCCACCATCACTGTATCTGTGACAGTATTGTTTTTCTCTGATGGGCATTGGCCTGGGTTAGGACTTTTAACCCATCGCAATCACTGAAGACCTACTGCACTGTAGTTGAACATGCCTAACTTCGATAGATGTTGGATCAAAGTTATTTATGTCATATGGGATTCTGAGGCCCTAATCTCTCGTGGACAGATTCACGTGTTAAACAGGAAGTGATAACTTTTGAGAGAATTGTACTTCTTGTTACCCGATATTACTGAGGCCCTGATGTCTTTTGACGTGTTGTACATTATTATTGAACCAACTGCAACCCATTCGATAGTATTATATACTGTCTACACCACAACAACCATTGTTAATTTGAAGAGAACATTGCTACTGAATTCAAGAAAACACAGAACTCACAGATATAAAGAAAACGTCATGTTTTTCATTAAGAGCCATTTTGCAGCAGAAGCATTCTGGGTGCTGGTGGTCCATCCTATAACGTTTGCATCCCTACGGGGTGTGATTCAAAATAACATGAAACACAATCAGACACATCTTCCAGTAGCAGTATTGAAAGGACTCTTTGGCCAAACGCTGCTCCACAGCTAAACAGGGGGAAATGAAAAAGGAAATTAGGACAAAGACATGGATAATGGAGCAACAACAACAAATGGAGCAACAACAACAAAATTTGATCACTAAATATGTGCTTTCAAAAGGCAGGATGTATTGCATTCACCCTCTACGTTATAGGTTTGTTATCAGTAACTTGCAGCGTGGCTCTCTGCTCTTCTCGAGAGCTCTGGCTTAGTTCAGCGGGGAACAATGACCTAGAATAGAACTGGAACACAAGCAGCCTCACAGTGGGCTCAGTTCTGCTGAGGACCACACAACACAACGTTCTGCTGAGGACACTACAATACGACGCTCTGATGAGGACCACACAACAGAATGTTCTGATGAGGACCACACAACACAATGTTCTGATGAGGACCACAAAACACAATATTCTGATGAGGACCACACAACAGAATGTTCTGATGAGGACCACACAACACAATGTTCTGATGAGGACCACAAAACACAACGTTCTGATGAGGACCACACAACACAACGTTCTGATGAGGACCACACAACACAATGTTATGATGAGGACCACACAATGCAACACAACGTTCTGATGAGGACCACACAACACAATGTTCTGATGAGGACCACACAACACAACATTCTGATGAGGACCACACAACACAATGTTCTGATGAGGACCACACAACACAACATTCTGATGAGGACCACACAATGCAACACAACGTTCTGATGAGGACCACACAACACAATGTTCTGATGAGGACCACACAACACAATGTTCTGATGAGGACCACACAACACAATATTCTGATGAGGACCACACAACACAACATTCTGATGAGGACCACACAATGCAACACAACGTTCTGATGAGGACCACACAACACAATGTTCTGATGAGGACCACAGATCACAATGTTCTGATGAGGACCACACAAAACAACGTTCTGATGAGGACCACACAAAACAATGTTCTGATGAGGACACCACAACACAATGTTCTGATGAGGACACCACTACACAATGTTCTGATGAGGACACCACAACACAATGTTCTGATGAGGACCACACAACACAATGTTCTGATGAGGACCACACAACACAATGTTCTGATGAGGACCACAAAACACAACATAATGTTCTGATGAGGACCACACAACACAATGTTCTGATGAGGACCACAAAACACAACGTTCTGATGAGGACCACACAACACAATGTTCTGATGAGGACCACACAAAACAATGTTCTGATGAGGACACCACAACACAATGTTCTGATGAGGACACCACTACACAATGTTCTGATGAGGACACCACAACACAATGTTCTGATGAGGACCACACAACACAATGTTCTGATGAGGACCACACAACACAATGTTCTGATGAGGACCACACAACACAACATTCTGATGAGGACCACACAATGCAACACAACGTTCTGATGAGGACCACACAACACAATGTTCTGATGAGGACCACACAACACAACATTCTGATGAGGACCACACAATGCAACACAACGTTCTGATGAGGACCACACAAAACAATGTTCTGATGAGGACCACACAACACAACATTCTGATGAGGACCACACAATGCAACACAACGTTCTGATGAGGACCACACAAAACAATGTTCTGATGAGGACCACACAACACAATGTTCTGATGAGGACCACACAACACAACATTCTGATGAGGACCACACAACACAATGTTCTGATGAGGACCACACAACACAACATTCTGATGAGGACCACACAAAACAATGTTCTGATGAGGACCACACAACACAATGTTCTGATGAGGACCACAAAACAGAATGTTCTGATGAGGACCACACAACAGAATGTTCTGATGAGGACCACACAACAGGATGTTCTGATGAGGACCACACAACACAACACAATGTTCTGATGAGGACCACACAACACAATGTTCTGATGAGGACCACACAACACAATGTTCTGATGAGGACCACAGATCACAATGTTCTGATGAGGACCACACAACACAATGTTCTGATGAGGACCACACAACACAATGTTCTGATGAGGACCACACAACACAATGTTCTGATGAGGACCACACAACACAACATAATGTTCTGATGAGGACCACAAAACACAATGTTCTGATGAGGACCACACAACACAATGTTCTGATGAGGACCACACAACACAATGTTCTGATGAGGACCACACAACACAATGTTCTGATGAGGACCACACAACACAATGTTCTGATGAGGACCACACAACACAACATAACGTTCTGATGAGGACCACAAAACACAATGTTCTGATGAGGACCACAGATCACAATGTTCTGATGAGGACCACAAAACACAACGTTCTGAGGAGGACCACACAACAGAATGTTCTGAGGAGGACCACACAACAAAATGTCCTGATGAGGACCACATAACACAACATTCTGATGAGGACCACAAAACACAACATAATGTTCTGATGAGGACCACACAACACAATGTTCTGATGAGGACCACAAAACACAACGTTCTGATGAGGACCACACAACACAATGTTCTGATGAGGAACAGCTTCTCCGGGATCGGTCGTGTTACCGCACTGGACGCCTCGCGGCGCCCGTCTCCGCCACTCCGGATTCGGGGATCTGAACCCGACTCCTTTTCGATTGGCCGGAGGCCATCGCCCCTCCCTTCCGAACGGCGTTCACCTTAACTGACTTTCTCTGACACTAAGCAGACTGGAAAAGTCTTGAGTTTTAATTTAAAACACAGTTGTTTCAACAAATTATTATTAAGTAACCTGTTCCACAGACTTTTTTTGTTTAGTCAACTTTTCAGTCAAAGTGTTACTTGAACTTAACATTTTTTGTTATTCAACATGTCCTCACATGGGAATTGAACTCACAATCTCTTGGTTCACAGCAGACCAATCTTTCTGCTACGGCACCATGTCTGTATCAATGACTGATTTCATATGTACTGCTACACTTTGCGCTTCAAAGTAAATCTCAGCTCAGTTAAAAGTACACTGGAAAAGTTATTTTATTGATCATAGTGAATTAAGAGTAACATTAAAACAAAGTAATGTACCTCACAAACATTAGACAATTATACAGAAAAAAAAACAATAAAATCAATAATGAAAGAATAGTCTGTTAATTGACACAGCAGGAAGCTCGGAATGCCGTGAACCAAGAGATTGTGAGTTCAAATCCCAGGCGAGGACATAATGAATAATAATTACTGTATAAATTAACATGACCAAAGTAATCATGTATGTCAAATATGTGAGTTGAAAACATTGTAGGTTAAAAGTGTTTGTAACCAGATGCACAGCCATTTTTAGTTAAGATGCCAAAATGACAATTTCTAGTTGATGAACATATGAGACAAGTTGAGCAAAACACATCATTTTAGTTGACAGAATTTCTGCCTCCATTTTCTCAACTTTGAGGATAAGTTTGGGCCAACAGAACATTTTAAGTTAGTGAAACACTTGGGCCCTGATGGAAATGGAATAGGGCGCCATTCAGGATACAGCCGGTCTAATGCTACGGTCTAATGTTACGGTCTAATGCTACGGTCTAATGTTACGGTCTAATGTTACGGTCTAATGCTACGGTCTAATGTTACGGTCTAATGCTACGGTCTAATGCTACGGTCTAATGCTACGGTCTAATGTTACGGTCTAATGTTACGGTCTGATGTTACGGTCTAATGCTACGGTCTAATGTTACGGTCTAATGCTACGGTCTAATGTTACGGTCTAATGTTACGGTCTAATGCTACGGTCTAATGTTACGGTCTAATTTTACGGTCTAATGCTACGGTCTAATGCTACTAACGCTACGGTCTAATGTTACGGTCTAATGCTACGGTCTAATGCTACGGTCTAATGCTACTAACGCTACGGTCTTGGTTGATCAGAACTGTCAACCAAGACCATGTGTTTATTAACTTCTTGAGCCTATGGGGGCGCCATTTCAACTTTGTAAAATATCGTTCTCAAATTAAACTGCCTCGTACTCAATTCTTGCTCGTACAATATGCATATTATTATTACTATTGGATAGAAAACACTCTCTAGTTTCTAAAACCGTTTGAATTATTTCTCTGAGTGAAACAGAACTCATTCTGCAGAACTTTTCCTGTCAGGGAGTGAGATTTCAGAAATCGAGGTCCCTGTTCTGGGGTCAGTTTATAAGTCCCAATGTAAGCTATGGGGCTACATGCACTGCATACGTCTTCCTCTAGATGTCAGTAAGCGGGGAGAATTTGAATGGAGTGGATTGCGCAATCTGGGCCCTATATATAGACCGTGGAACGGAAGTACCGTCCTTTTCAACGGTGCGCTTGACGCATGAAGACATCACAATGGCGTCCTGCAAAAGCTTTCGTTTTAGTAGTTCTATATCTCCGGTCATGTTTTTATTCGTTATAGGTGTTAAAGACATCATAAGGTAGTTAATTTAAACCGACTTAGCAGTTTATAGCAGTTTATTGCGATTTTCTGGGATTTCTTTGCCATGCGCTTTCACGAGTTGGACACCACTCCAGTTGGCGGCTAACATTAGCGGCTATTTCGACCGGACAAGAGGACATCTTTCAACCCAAAGACGATTGTTCTGGAGAAAGGACACCTTGCCCAATATTCTGATGGAAGCTCATCTAATAGTAAGCAGTCTTTATGCTGTTAATTCGTACTTATGTTGACAAATGTCAGATAATAATTCCGCCATGAATTATGGTGCGGTCTCGCTTTAGCGCACGCTGTATGCTTGAAGTAACGTTAATTTTAAAAATGTAAGCCAGCGATTGCATTAAGAACTAATTTGTCTTTCAATTGCTGTCCAACCTGTATTTTTTAGTCAAGTTTTGGAATAGTTACTGATTAGAATAGGTGCCTCTTCAAAGATTTCTCCTGCCATTTTCTGATCAGCTTTGCTACTTTTCTCATTGTATAACCACGATTTGTGCCGCTAAATATGCACATTTTCGAACAAACTATATGCATTGTGTAATATGATGTTATAGGACTGTCATCTGAAGAATTCTGAGAAGGTTAGTGAAAAAATTAATATCTTTTGGTGGTTTATACGTAATCGCTATGTTTGGCTTGAATCAATGCGGTTGTGATGTTTGCTATTGTGGTATGCTAATATAACGCTATATTGTGTTTTCGCTGTAAAACACTTAGAAAATCTGAAATATTGTCTGGATTCACAAGATCTGTGTCTTTCAATTGCTGTACGCTGTGTATTTTTAATAAATGTTTTATGATGAGTAATTAGGTAATACACGTTGCTCTCTGTAGTTATTCTAGTCGAGTTGTGATGGTGGCTGCAATGGTAAACTATGATTTATACCTGAAATATGCACATTTTTCTAACAAAACATATGCTATACAATAAATATGTTATCAGACTGTCATCTGATGAATTTGTTTCTTGGTTAGTGGCTATTTATATCTTTATTTGGTCGAATTTGTGATAGCTGCTGATGGAGTAAAAAACTGGTGGAGTAAAAAAAATGGTGTCTTTTGCTAACGTGGTTAGCTAATAGATTTACATATTGTGTCTTCCCTGTAAAACATTTTAAAAATCAGAAATGATGGCTGGATTCACAAGATGTGTATCTTTCATCTGGTGTCTTGGACTTGTGATTTAATGATATTTAGATGCTAGTATTTACTTGTGACGCTATGCTAGGCTATGCTAGTAGCGTTTCTACTGATGGGGGTGCTCCCGGATCCGGGTTTGGGAGGTGTTAGAGGAAAGGTCAGACCACGCTTCTAATGAAGGTTAGTACTCGTCAATGGACCTGACCTGGAATTGATTGACTGTATATGGACTGGGATGGACTGGGATATGTTCCGGGTAGCCTCTGAGAATAACATTGATGTATACATGGATACGGTGACTGAGTTCATCAGGAAGTGTATAGGGGATGTTGTTCCCACTGTGACTATTAAAACCTACCCAAACCAGAAACCGTGGGTAGATGGCAGCATTCGAGCAAAACTGAAAGTGCAGACCACTGCATTTAGCCATGGTAAGATGACTGTGAATATGGTCGAATACAAACAGTGTAGTTATTCCCTCCGTAAGGCAATCAAACAGGCATCCTGTCGGGCTGTATCACTGCGGTATGGCAACTGCACTGCCCACAACCGCAGGGCTCTCCAGAGGGTGGTCAGCCCAACGCATCACCGGGGGCACACTGCCTGCCCTGCAGGACACCGACACCACCCGATGTCACAGGAAGGCCTAAAAAGACCAAGGACATCAACCACCCGAGCCACAGCCTGTTCTCCCCGCTACCATCCAGAAGGCGAGGTCAGTACAGGTGCATCAAAGCTGGGACCGAGAGACTGAAAAACAGCTTCTATCTCAAGGCCATCCTGTTAAATAGCCATTACTAGCCGGCTACAACCCAGTTACGCAACCCTGCATCTTAGAGGCTGCTGCCCTATAGACATGGAATCACTGGCCACTTTAATAATGGAACACTAGTCACTTTAATCATGTTTACATACTGCTTTACTCATCTCATATGTATATACTGTATTCTATTCTACTGTATTTTAGTCAATGCCACTCCGACATTACTCGTACTAATATTTATGTATTTCTTAATTCATTTATTTTACATTAGTGTGTATTGTTGTGAATTGTCAGATACTACTGCACTATTCGAGCAAGGAACACTAGCATTTCACGAAACCCGCAATAACATCTGCTAAGTACGTGTATGTGACCAATACAATGTGATTGCTTCTACACCTGCATTGCTTGCTGTTTGGGGTTTTAGGCTGGGTTTCTGTACAGCACTTTGAGATATCAGCTGATGTAAGAAGGGCTATATAAATACATTTGATTTGATTTGTTTTGAATTGAACCTCTGGTGGAACTACAGTATTCTCTGAGTGGTCAGTTTCCTGTGAGCCGACATGGGGAATTTTCACAATTCTTTCTTCATTATTTATAGATTTTAAGAAAAGGAAAGTTATGTTTCCACCTTGTATTTCATTTCGAGGTGAAGTCTGTTGAAGGGCACACGTTTGAAAACATAGACCAGTATTCCATCTGATTCCGCTTCAGCTGTTATTTCTGAGAAAGAGATGAATAGACAGACAGGTCTTATCCTCAGGACACTCACCTATGATCAGCTACATGTCCCAGCCTTGTTCCTGGAGAGATAACCTCCTGTAGGTGTTTTAACTCCAACCATGTTCCTGGAGAGATAACCTCCTGTAGGTTTTAACTCCAACCCTGTTCCTGGAGAGCTACCCTCCTGTAGGTTTTAACTCCAAACCTGTTCCTGGAGAGATACCCTCCTGTAGGTTTTAATTCCAGCCCTGTTCCTGGAGAGATAACCTCCTGTAGGTTTTAACTCCAACCCTGTTCCTGGAGAGAAACCCTCCTGTAGGTTTTAACTCCAACCCTGTTCCTGGAGAGATACCCTCCTGTAGGTTTTAACTCCAACCCTGTTCCTGGAGAGCTACCCTCCTGTAGGTTTTAACTCCAACCCTGTTCCTGGAGAGCTACCATCCTGTAGGTTTTAACTCCAACCCTGTTCCTGGAGACCCACCCTCCTGTAGGTTTTTGCCCCAACCCTGTTCCTGGAGAGATACCCTCCTGTAGGTTTTAACTCCAACCCTGTTCCTGGAGACCCACCCTCCTGTAGGTTTTTTCCCCAACCCTGTTCCTGGAGAGATACCCTCCTGTAGGTTTTAACTCCAACCCTGTTCCAGGAGACCCACCCTCCTGTAGGTTTTTGCTCCAACCCTGTTCCTGGAGAGATAACCTCCTGTAGGTTTTAACTCCAACCCTGTTCCTTGAGAGCTACCATCCTGTAGGTTTTAACTCCAACCCTGTTCCTGGAGACCCACCCTCCTGTAGGTTTTTGCCCCAACCCTGTTCCTGGAGAGCTACCCTCCTGTAGGTTTTCACTCCAACCCTGTTCCTGGAGACCCACCCTCCTGTAGGTTTTTGCTCCAACCCTGTTCCTGGAGAGATAACCTCCTGTAGGTTTTAACTCCAACCCTGTTCCTAGAGAGCTACCATCCTGTAGGTTTTCGCTCCAACCCTGTTCCTGGAGAGATACCCTCCTGTAGGTTTTCGCTCCAAGCCTGTTCCTGGAGAGATACCCTCCTGTAGGTTTTAACTCCAACCCTGTTCCTGGAGAGAAACCCTCCTGTAGGTTTTAACTCCAACCCTGTTCCTGGAGAGCCACCCTCCTGTAGGTGTTAACTCCAACCCTGTTCCTGGAGAGCCACCCTCCTGTAGGTTTTAACTCCAACCCTGTTTGTGGAGAGATACCCTCCTGTAGGTTTTAACTCCAACCCTGTTCCTGGAGAGAAACCCTCCTGTAGGTTTTAACTCCAACCCTGTTCCTGGAGAGAAACCCTCCTGTAGGTTTTAACTCCAACCGTGTTCCTGGAGATACCCTCCTGTAGGTTTTAACTCCAACCGTGTTCCTGGAGAGAAACCCTCCTGTAGGTTTTAACTCCAACCCTGTTCCTGGAGAGATACCCTCTTGTAGGTTTTCGCTCCAAGCCTGTTCCTGGAGAGCTACCCTCCTGTAGGTTTTAACTCCAACCGTGTTCTTGGAGAGAAACCCTTCTGTAGGTTTTAACTCCAACCGTGTTCTTGGAGAGAAACCCTTCTGTAGGTTTTAACTCCAACCCTGTTCCTGGAGAGATACCCTCCTGTAGGTTTTCGCTCCAACCCTGTTCCTGGAGAGATACCCTCCTGTAGGTTTTAACTCCAACCCTGTTCCTGGAGAGATACC
This sequence comes from Salvelinus namaycush, assembly GCF_016432855.1. Lineage (NCBI taxonomy): Eukaryota > Metazoa > Chordata > Actinopteri > Salmoniformes > Salmonidae > Salvelinus > Salvelinus namaycush. The sequence continues at coordinate 592,263 of NW_024059785.1, forward strand.
CTCCTGTAGGTTTTCGCTCCAACCCTGTTCCTGGAGAGATACCCTCCTGTAGGTTTTCGCTCCAAGCCTGTTCCTGGAGAGATACCCCCCTGTAGGTTTTAACTCCAACCGTGTTCCTGGAGAGAAACCCTTCTGTAGGTTTAAACTCCAACCCTGTTCCTGGAGAGATACCCTCCTGTAGGTTTTCGCTCCAACCCTGTTCCTGGAGAGATACCCTCCTGTAGGTTTTTGCTCCAACCCTGTTCCTGGAGAGCTACCCTCCTGTAGGTTTTCGCTCCAACCGCAGTTGTAACTAACCTGATTTATCTTATCAACCAGCTAATTATTAGAATCAGGTGAGCTAGATTAGGGTTGGAACGAAAACCTACAAGACGGTAGCTCTACACCAGCAGAGGGTTGGAGAGCCCTGCCCTAGACACATACTAGACCTTGAACAGAATATAGAACAGTTGAACAGAATATACGGCATTGAAAGTGCACAGAGATGCTTTGAGTATCATCAAGGAGACTGTGAGCATAACCTTTAGACTTGCATTCCAAATGGCACTCTATTCCCTATGTAGTGCACTACTTTTGACCAGAACCCTATGTAGTGCACTACTTTTGACCAGAGCCCTATGTAGTGCACTACTTTTGACCAGAACCCTATGTAGTGCACTACTTTTGACAAGAACCCTATGTAGTGCACTACTTTTGACCAGAACCCTATGTAGTGCACTACTTTTGATCAGAACCCTATGTAGTGCACTACTTTTGACCAGAACCCTGTGTAGTGCACTACTTTTGACAAGAACCCTATGTAGTGCACTACTTTTGACCAGCACCCTGTGTAGTGTACAACTTTTGATCAGAACCCTATGTAGTGCACAACTTTTGACCAGAACCCTATGTAGTGCACTACTTTTGACCAGAACCCTATGTAGTGCACTACTTTACCAGAACCCTATGTAGTGCACTACTTTTGACCAGAACCCTATGTAGTGCACTACTTTTGACCAGAACCCTATGTAGTGCACTACTTTTGACCAGAACCCTATGTAGTGCACTACTTTTGACAAGAACCCTATGTAGTACACTACTTTTGACCAGAACCCTATGTAGTGCACTACTTTTGACCAGAGCCCTATGTAGTGCACTACTTTTGACCAGAACCCTATGTAGTGCACTACTTTTGACCAGAACCCTATGTAGTGCGCTACATAGAGAATAAAGTGTCATTTGGAACGAGGAACATAACATTTATCATCCCATTTAAAGAACTAGGTTACAGCCTGGACTCTATGATGAGGCCTAATGATGTCATAAACGTGTAGAGGACAAGTGTCTTCACCCATTATAATCCATTAACACTTTACACCAGTCACCATGCCTGATACAGCCCAGAACAGTATGACTACTAGATGATGCCAATACAACTAAAGTAGTCCTCTCTGTAATACTTAATGGTGTATTGATGTACCTCTCCCTGCCGTGTAACTGACTAATCAATACATCTGAATGAGAAGTGAGGCGTCAACGCGACGACCCAGTTATGAAGAGATATCTCCTCATTAATGGCGAGGAGAGTGCATTCTGTTACACGGCTGGTAGTCTCTCTTGTTTTGGACGTTTCATCTGATGCGCTATGAACAGCTCTCAGTATATCATCCTTCATCCTCGTCAGTATTTATTGTCTCTGTGGTGTCCTTATAAACACTGAACTCTGATACTGATGTCTGACCATCTGGCCTGTGTGTCTGGCCCTTCGTGGAAGAGACATGGGGGACACGAACACATGGACACAGACAGAGCGAGAGAGAGAGCAATCAGAGGACATAGAGCTATGGGGACTGTGCCGCTGTGATTCTGCTCCAGGTGAAGACCCTAAAACAGCAGATGGTATGGATGCTAACAGGCCACAGTGAGACCTGGTCTCTGTCAGTCTGAAGTTAGTGTTATAAATATAGATGTGGTTGGTGTCAATCCAAGCCTCAGAGGAACGGGAAGAGGGTTCCTTCAGTGAGACAGTGCAGAACGTGAACAAGTGCAACTAGCAAAGAAATGCATTGATTATTAATTCATTGATTAGCATCGCCGGAGTGTTTTCAGATGTCGTGTTCCGTTATCAGATCGAGACATGCTTTTAGTCGGGGGTTTGGGGTGGGGGGGGGGGGGGGGTCGGTGGTCAGGGGTCACTTTCAGAAGAAGGGAAAGAAAGACAATTAAAACTTTTACAAATAAAAAGATTTGTCAACATTAATGAATTTATATACACCACACTTTAACAGTGTAGTCAGAGAGGAGGGAGGGAGGGAGGGAGGGAGGGAGGGAGGGAGGGAGGGAGGGAGGGAGGGAGGGAGGGCCACAACCCATATTTATGTTTATTTATTTTCCCTTTTGTACTTTAACTATTTGCACAACATTACAACACTGTATATAGACATAATTTGACATTTGTAATGTCTTCATTCTTTTGGCACTTCTTTGATTGTAATGTTTACTATTTCACTTGCTTTGGCAATGTTAACATATGTTTCCCATGCCAATAAAGCCCTTGAATTGCGAGAGAGAGGGTGGGTAGAGAGAGGGGGAGTAGAGAGAGAGAGGGGAGTTAGAGCGGGAGAGAAGGGGAGAGAGAAGGGGGGAGAGAGCGGGGTAGAGAGAGAGGCAGAGAGGGGGGGCATGGTAAAGAGAGCTAGAGAGGGGGTAGAGAGACAGAGGGGGGTAGAGAGAGAGGGGGGTAGAGAGAGAGGAGGGGTAGAGAGAGAGGGGGGGTAGAGAGAAAGAGGGGGGAAGAAGGAGAGAGGGGGAAGAAGGAGAGAGGGGGTAGAAGGAGAGGGGGGAGAGAGAGGGGGAAAGAAGGGGAGAGAGAGAGGGAGAGAGAGGGGGACAGAGAGAGAGGGGGGAGAGAGAGCAGGGTACAGAGAGAGGGGTAGAGAGAGAGGGAAAGAGCGACAGGGGAAGGGAGGGAGGGGTAGAGAGAGGGGGGTGAAGTGGGGTTGAGAGAGGGGGAGAGAGAGTGAGGAGAGAGAGAGGAGAGAGAGAGGGAGAAGAGAGAAAGGAGGGGGGAGAGAGAGGGGGCTGTATAGAGAGGGGGGTAGAGAGGGGGGGCGCAGAGAGAGGGGTGGTAGAGAGGGGGGGTAGAGAGAGAGCCATGACAATGCTATAGCTGCAGCAGCAATCTGAGCTAAAAAGATGCTGATGAGAACAGTTAAGACAGAATGGAGAGAGCCTTACAATGGCATTGAATTAAGGGGAGACAGGAGACATGTTTTTAATTTACAGGAGAATGAGGTAGCCAGCAGAACCAAAGTACAGAGAGTTTACTGATGAACGCAGTCTACTGATGCTGCCTCACATGCTGTGGAATAATATTAAACATAGAAGTAAAGTATACTGCGTTGTTGCAGTGTAAGTTTTGGGGACAGAGAGAAATTCATACGCTGCAATCTGTGAGCTACATAGTCAGCAGAATTATCAGAGCACTGTTCACACCGAGAGACAGAAGAGAAAGAAAGACATTGGCAGGAGACATTTGGTAACAGTTCTGTTCAAACTAAACACGCAAAGAGGAGCTGCACCATTTTTGTATGATGTAATGAGCAGCTGCATTGAACCCCGTGTCTCTCTCTCTCTCTCTCTCTCTCTCTCTCTCTCGCCCCCTCTCTCGCTCTCTCTCTCTCTCTCTCCCCCCCTCTCTCTCTCTCCCCCCTTCTCTCTCTCTCTCTACTCCCCCTCTCTCTCCCTTTCTCTCTCTCCCTTTCTCTCACTCACTCTCTCTCACTCTCTCTCTCTCTCTCTCCCTTTCTCTCACTATCTCCCTCTCTCCCTTTCTCCTGGTCCCTTCCCTCTGCAGATTCTATCTTCCTTGCAAGAGAAGAAAGCCTGCAAATCTTGTTGAGCTCAGCGAGGATGGACACCATATATGAACGCTACATTAACATCTGGGGCGGGGGGGTCTTCCAAACTCCCTGTTCATATGGAACTATTGTTTAGAACATGCAGTGACATCACAATAGAGACATGACTCACAGTAGATCATTCTTAACCCGTCAGATCTTCTCTTTCCACACATCAACAAATGTCAACTAATAATCATGATGCTACCTAAACAAACTACACTACAGTACTGCAGCATAGTATACTATAGATGGAGCGTATTCATATGCTACTGAACGTCTGTGTAACGGCTTTCATCCTCTTCGTCTGAGGAGGAGTAGGAAATATCGGACCAATGTGCAGCGTGGTACGTATCCATAATAGCGTTTAATGAGAATGAATACAAAATACAAAAAGAACAAGAGAAATAAAATGAAAACCGACACAGTCCCGAATGGTGCAAACACTGAAACGGAAAACAACTACCCACAACCCCTAGTGGGAAAACAGGCTACCTAAGTATTATTCTCAATCAGAGACAATGATCAACACCTGCCTCTGATTGAGAACCATACTAGGCCAAACACAGAAATATAACACACAGAACAAAACATAGAAAAACAACATAGAATGCCCACCCCAACTCACGCCCTGACCAAACTAAAATAAAGACATAAAAAAAGGAACTAAGGTCAGAACGTGACAGTCTGTCAACCAACACACAAACATAAGCAGTGCAGACTAGGTCTCTGTCCTTAATGGAACCCTATTCACTACATAGTGTACTGTCGCACCCTGATACACCTGTCTTTGTGCTTGTCTCCACCCCCCCACCAGGTGTCTCCCATTTGTCCCCATTACCCCCTGTGTATTTATACCTGTGTTTTCTGTTTGTCTGTTGCCAGTTCATCTTATCCCGTCAAGTCCCACCAGTGTGTTCTTGTGTTTCCTGTGTGCTAGTTTTTGTTTCTCCTAGTCTTCCCAGTTCTGACCTTTCTGCCTGTCCTGACCCTGATCCAGCCTGTCATCCTGTACCTTTCTGCCTGTCCTGACCCTGATCCAGCCTGTCATCCTGTACCTGCCTGACTCTTTGCCTGCCCTGACTTACCTTTTGTCTGCCCCTTTGTTCTATAATAAACTCTGAGACTCGTACTTCTGTGTCTGCATCTGGGTCTTAGCCTGAGTCTTGATACTGTACTACTTTGGACCAGGGCCCATCGATCCACACAACTTTAGGTAGACAGACCCCTGTTCAACCAAAACACATCCAAAGAGAAGCACCCTATTCCCTATATAGCGCACTGCTTTTGACCAGAGCCCTATTGGTATGAAGTGGACTAAAGCCTGTAGGAAATAAGATGCCATTTGGAATGTAGCCTGTCTCATATGAAAGGTGTGGCTGACTTTTCCAGGCTGCTAAGTCCCATTACAAGCCATCTGCTTCTCCAACTGATTGTTGTTGGCTGCTTGGATGAGGGGCGTGTCCTGCGTGCTTAGGTTGAGCCCTCAGTCACCAGCTTGCCATACTCACTTCTATTACTTTCAATGGTTTTCTGACTTGTTTTGTCTCCCTTGGTTGGAACTATTTATTTTTCTAACTGTAGATTCTATATTGAGCACTGCAGCAAAACACGGGCCATTTGTTTAAGATGAAAGCAGTTACTCTAAGAGCTGTGTGTGTGTCCGTGTGTGCGTCTCTGTGTGTGTGTGTGTGTGTGTGTGCGTCTCTGTGTGTGTGTGTGTGTGTGCGTCTCTGTGTGTGTGTGTGTGTGCGTCTCTGTGTGTGTGTGTGTGTGTGCGTGCATGTGTGTGCGTGCGTGTGTGTGCGTGCGTGTGTGCGTGTGTACGCGTGTGTGTGTGTGTGCGCGTGTGCGCGTGCGTGCGTGCGTGCGTGCGTGCGTGCGTGCGTGCGTGCGTGCGTGTGTGTGTGTGTGTGTGTGCAACACAAATAAAACAATGTACCCTAAATATACATTGGTAATCGTTCACCAACTATTTGACCGCAAACTTGCGAAGGCAAAGACAGTGTTCCCAATGTTTTGTGACAAGGTAATGCTGCCCCCGTGTGGTACTGCAGCAGCTTAGCAGCTGTCCTCAAACAGAGGATGAAGGGTCCCAGAAGCAATGGGATCATCTCATACTGTAATACTGTGAAAGGTTAAACCAAGGCCAAATTCCCAATATAGTGCACTATATATCTACACTACCGGTCAAAAGTTTTATAACACCTTCTCATTCAATGGTTTTTCTTTCTTTTTACTATATTCTACATTGTAGAATAAAAGTGAAGACATAAAACTATGAAATAACACATATGGAATCATGTAGTAACCAAAGAAGTGTTAAACAAATCAAAATATATTTGAGATTCTTCAAATAGCCACCCTTTGCCTTGTTAATAACAGCTTTGCACAATGTTGGCATTCTCTCAACCAGCTTCACCTGGAATGCTTTTCCAACAGTCTTGAAGGAGCCCCACATATGTTGAGCACTTGTTAGCTGCTTTTCCTTCACTCTGTGGTCTGACTCATCCCAAACCATCTCAATTTGGTTGAGGTCAGGGGATTGTGGAGGCCAGGTCATCTGATGCAGCACTCCATCACTCTCCTTCTTGGTCAAATAGCCCTTACACAGCCTGAAGGTGTGTTGGGTCATTGTCCTATTGAAAAACAAATGATAGTCCCACTAAGTGTAAACCAGATGGGATGGTGTATCGCTGCAGAATGCTGTGGTAGCCATGCTGGTTAAGTGTGCCTTGAATTCTAAATAAATCACAGACAGTGTCACCAGAAAAGCACCCCCACACCATCACACCTCCTACTCCATGCTTCAAGGTGGGAACCACACATGCAGAGATCATCCATTCACCTACTCTGCGTCTCATAAAGACACTGCGGTTGGAACCAAAAATCTCAAATTTAGAATCATCAGACCAAATGACAGATTTCCACCGGTCTAATGTCCATTGCTCGTGTTTCTTGGCCCAAGCAAGTCTCTTCTTCTTATTGGTGTCCTTTAGTAGTGGTTTCTTTGCAGCAATTCGACCATGAAGGCCTGATTCACGCAGTCTCGTCTGAACAGTTGACATGAGTCTGTTACTTCAATTCTGTGAAGCATTTATTTGGGCTGCAATCTGAGGCTGGTAACTCGAATGAACTTATCCTCTGCAGCAGAGGTAACTCTGGGTCTTCCTTTCCTGTTATAGCGCTTGATGGTTTTTGCGACTGCACTTGAAGAAACTTTCAAAGTTCTTGAAATTTTCCGAATTGACTGACCTTCATGTCTTAAAGTAATGGACTGTCGTTTCTCTTTGCTTATTTGAGCTGTTCTTGCCATAATATGGACTTGGTCTTTTACCAAATAGGGCTATCTTCTGTATACCACCCATACCTTGTTCCAACCAAACTGATTGGCTCAAACACATTAAGAAGGAAAGAAATTCCACAAATTAACATTTAACAAGGCACCACTGTTAATTAAAATGCATTCCAGGTGACTACCTCATGAAGATGGTTGAGAGAATGCCAAGAGTGTGCAAAGCTGTCATCAAGGCAAAGGGTGGCTACATTGAAGAATATCAAATATATACACTTTTTTTGGTTACTACATGATTCCATATGTGTTATTTCATAGTTTTGATGTTTTCACTATTATTCTACAATGTATAAAATAGCAAGAATAAAGAAAAACCCTTGAGTGAGTGGGTGTGTCCAAACTTTTGAATTGTACTGTATATGGAATAGGCTGCCAATTGGGACATAACCTAAAGACAGATAACAGTCTGCAGTAAATACCTCTGGTTCTCTCTCTCTCTGCCTCTCAGAACAAATGACTATCTACATCAGAAGAAATTCCACGGTGTGTTTTTGAAAGCTGAAAATTAAGGACAAAACAACCTCCACTTGGATCTATCTATGTGAAGCTATCCTGACTCAGACACTTGGATCTATCTATGTGAAGCTATCCTCACCCAGACACTTGGATCTATCTATGTGAAGCTATCCACACCCAGACACTTGGATATATCTATGTGAAGCTATCCTCACCCAGACACTTGGATCTATCTATGTGAAGCTATCCTCACCCAGACACTTGGATCTATCTATGTGAAGCTATCCACACCCAGACACTTGGATCTATCTATGTGAAGCTATCCTCACCCAGACACTTGGATCTATCTATGTGAAGCTATCCTCACCCAGACACTTGGATCTATCTATAGGAAGCTATCCACACCCAGACACTTGGATCTATCTATAGGAAGCTATCCTCACCCAGACACTTGGACCTATCTATAGGAAGCTATCCTCACCCAGACACTTGGACCTATCTATGTGAAGCTATCCTCACCCAGACACTTGGATCTATCTATGTGAAGCTATCCTCACCCAGACACTTGGACCTATCTATGTGAAGCTATCCTCACCCAGACACTTGGATCTATCTATAGGAAGCTATCCACACCCAGACACTTGGATCTATCTATAGGAAGCTATCCTCACCCAGACACTTGGACCTATCTATAGGAAGCTATCCTCACGCAGACACTTGGATCTATCTATAGGAAGCTATCCACACCCAGACACTTGGATCTATCTATAGGAAGCTATCCTCACCCAGACACTTGGATCTATCTATAGGAAGCTATCCTCACCCAGACACTTGGATCTATCTATAGGAAGCTATCCTCACCCAGACACTTGGATCTATCTATGTGAAGCTATCCTCACCCAGACACTTGGATCTATCTATAGGAGGCTATCCTCACCCAGACACTTGGATCTATCTATGTGAAGCTATCCACACCCAGACACTTGGACCTATCTATAGGAAGCTATCCTCACCCAGACACTTGGATCTATCTATGTGAAGCTATCCACACCCAGACACTTGGATCTATCTATAGGAAGCTATCCTCACCCAGACACTTGGATCTATCTATAGGAAGCTATCCACACCCAGACACTTGGATCTATCTATAGGAAGCTATCCTCACCCAGACACTTGGATCTATCTATGTGAAGCTATCCTCACCCAGACACTTGGATCTATCTATGTGAAGCTATCCACACCCAGACACTTGGATCTATCTATGTGAAGCTATCCTCACCCAGACACTTGGATCTATCTATAGGAAGCTATCCACACCCAGACACTTGGATCTATCTATGTGAAGCTATCCTCACCCAGACACTTGGATCTATCTATAGGAAGCTATCCACACCCAGACACTTGGATCTATCTATAGGAAGCTATCCACACCCAGACACTTGGATCTATCTATAGGAAGCTATCCACATCCAGACACTTGGATCTATCTATAGGAAGCTATCCTCACCCAGACACTTGGACCTATCTATGTGAAGCTATCCTCACCCAGACACTTGGATCTATCTATGTGAAGCTATCCACACCCAGACACTTGGATCTATCTATAGGAAGCTATCCACATCCAGACACTTGGATCTATCTATAGGAAGCTATCCACATCCAGACACTTGGATCTATCTATAGGAAGCTATCCTCACCCAGACACTTGGATCTATCTATACAGTTCCTTCAGAAACTTTTCAGACCCCTTGACTTTTTCCAAATTTTGTTACGTGCAATGGAGATGCTGAGAGTCGATAAGCAGGTGAAACGTTTAATTAAACAACAAACATGGAATGAGACAACATAACAGTAGTGTCTACACATAAACACAGGAACAATACTGACTGGAGAAAGACCTAAGGGAGTGCCAGATTAAGGGGAATTAATAAGTGAGGTAATGGAGTCCAGGTGTGTCTGATGATGACGTGCAGGTGTGAGTAATGATTGATACCAGGTGTGAGAAATGATGGATCCCAGAACCGGTGATTAGTATACCGGCGACGTTGAACTCTGGAGGGGAGATGTGGGAGTAGACATGACAGTATTCCCCTCGCCCCCGACTCGCGACCCCAGCCGCAGGACGACGATGACCAGAGGGATGGCCCCGAGGACAAGGAGCAGGCTGGTCCGGGCAACGAAGGTGGACATCACGGATGATGTTGGGATCCAGAATGTCCTCCACCAGAACCCAACACCGCTCCTCTGGCCATACCCCTGGCAGTCCACCAGGTACTGGAGCCGACCCCCACGACAGCATAGGCCGGACCCCCCACAATGTCCGGGGGGGGAGGAGGGGTGTCATGGGGGACAACATCAGCTAGGGGACCAGGAACCACTGGCCTGAGAAGGGAGACATGAAAAGAAGATGAGAGACGGTAGGGAAGCTGCAACCTATACGTCACCTCGTTGACCCTCCGGAGAACCTTGAACGGCCCCACAAACCGGGGACTCAGCTTCTTGCAGGGCAGGCGGAGTGGGAAGTTCCTGGTAGAGAGCCAGACCCAATCCCCAGGGTGGTACACGGGGGGGGGGGGGGGGGGGGTCGTACAGCAGTGGTGGTCTGCCTGCTCCTTTTGACGGTGGACGGCGCGCTGGAGTCTCACTTGAGCATCGCTCTACACTTCTTCTAAGCGCCTGAACCAATCATTAACCGCAGGCGCTTCTGTCTGGCCCAGGGACGGCTGAAAACCCAGAACACACTTCAAGGTGGTCAACCCAGTGACGTAGTGAGTTCTGGGCGTACTCCACCCATGGAAGGAGTCGAGCCCACTCTCCCTGCCGGTCCTGACAGTGACTCCTCAGGAACCTCCCCAGCTCCTGGTTCATCCTCTCCACCTGCCTGTTAAACTGAGGCCGGTACCCGGAAGTGAGGTTGACCGTGACTCCGAGCTTCTCCATAAAGGGGTTCCATACCAGTGATGTGAATTGGGGGCCATGGTCAGAGACAATGTCCTCCGGAAGGCCATAATGCCAGAAGGCCTGCTGGAATAGTACCTCAGCGACCTGGAGAGCAGTAGGGAGACCAGAAAGAGGGATTAACTTCTTGAGCCTATGGGGGGTGCTATTTCGATCTTGGAAAAATGAGTTCCCAAATTAAACTGCCTCGTACTCAATTCATGCTCGTACAATATGCATATTATTATTACTATTGGATAGAAAACACTCTCTAGTTTCTAAAACCGTTTGAATTATTTCTCTGAGTGAAACAGAACTCATTCTGCAGCACATTTCCTGTCAGGGAGTGAGATTTCAGAAATCGAGGTCCCTGTTCTAGGGTCAGTTTATAAGTCCCCATGCAAGCTATGGGGCTACATGCACTGCATACGCCTTCCTCTAGATGTCAGTAAGCGGTGAGAATTTTAATGGAGTCGATTGCGCAATCTCGGACCTTATATAAGACCGTGGAACGGAAGGACCGTCCTTTTCAACAGTGCGCCTGGCGCATGAAGACATCACAATGGCGTCCTGCAAACGCTTTCGTTTTAGTAGTTCTATATCTCCGGTCATGTTTTTATTCGTTATAGGTGTTAAAGACATCATAAGGTAGTTAATTTAAACCGACTTATAGCAGTTTATAGCAGTTTATAGCGATTTTCTGGGATTTCTTTGTCATGCGCTTTCACGAGGTGGACACCTCTCCAGTTGGTGGCTATCGTTAGCTGCTATTTCGACCGGACAAGAGGACATCTTTCAACCCAAAGACGATTGTTCTGGAGAAAGGACACCTTGCCCAAGATTCTGATGGAAGCTCAGCTAATAGTAAGCAGTCTTTATGCTGTTAATTCGTACTTATGTTGACAAATGTCAAATAATATTTCCGCCATGAATTATGGTGCGGTCTCGCTTTGGCGCACGCTGTATTGCGCAGTAAGGTTAATTTTAAAAATCTAACACAGCGATTGCATTAAGAACTAATTTATCTTTCATTTGCTGTCCAACTTGTATTTTTTAGTCAAGTTTATGAATAGTTTTCGATTAGATTAGGTGCCTCTCCAAGATGGCGCCGGACAGATTGCTTGAATTTTTGGCCACTAATCACATTGTATAACCACGATTTGTGCCGCTAAATATGCACATTTTCGAACAAACTCTATATGCATTGTGTAATATGATGTTATAGGACTGTCATCTGAAGAATTCTGAGAAGGTTAGTGAAAAAATTAATATCTTTTGGTGGTTTATACGTTATCGCTATTTTTGCCTTGAATCAATGTATGCTATTGTGGTAAGCTAATATAACGCTATATTGTGTTTTCGCTGTAAAACACTTAGAAAATCTGAAATATTGTCTGGATTCACAAGATCTGTGTCTTTCAATTGCTGTACGCTGTGTATTTTTAAGAAATGTTTTATGATGAGTAATTAGGTAATACACGTTGCTCTCTGTAGTTATTCTAGTCGCTTTGGGGAGAGTTGTGATGGTGGCTGCAATGGTAAACTATGATTTATACCTGAAATATGCACATTTTTCTAACAAAACATATGCTATACAATAAATATGTTATCAGACTGTCATCTGATAAAGTTGTTTCTTGGTTAGTGGCTATTTATATCTTTATTTGGTCGAATTTGTGATAGCTGCTGATGCAGTAAAAAAATGGTGGAGTAAGAAAAGTGGTGTCTTTTGCTAACGTGGTTAGCTAATAGATTTACATATTGTGTCTTCCCTGTAAAACATTTTAAAAATCAGAAATGATGGCTGGATTCACAAGAAGTGTATCTTTCATCTGGTGTCTTGGACTTGTGATTTAATGATATTTAGATGCTAGTATTTACTTGTGACGCTATGCTAGGCTATGCTAGTAGCTTTTCTACTGATGGGGGTGCTCCCGGATCCGGGTTTGGGAGGTGTTAGAGGTTAAACGACAGGATTTTGAAAATCTATCCACAACCACCAAAATGGTGGTGAAACCGTCAGAGGAGGGGAGATCAGTAACAAAGTCAATGGATAGATGGGACCAGGGACACTGAGGCATGGGAAGGGGAAGGACTTTCTCTGCTGTAGTATTCCAGGGGTATTTGGTTTGGACACATACAGAACAGGAGTTGACGTAGCAAGTGACGTCCTACGCCAAGGTTGGCCACCAGTACTTCTCAGACATTGTGTAGTGCGGGAAATACCTGGATGTCCAGCGACAACAGCTGTGTGTGCCCAGGTCAGCAGCCGGTCCCTTATCCCCGTTGAACCTTGTGAAGAAAAGGGTCAAAGGGTCCAACTTGCTTGGAGCGGATTCAGCCTCCTCTGTATGTACTCCAGCGTCCGATGGTCGGTGAGGATGGTTCCTTGGCGCCCTCCAGCAAGTGTCTCCACTCCTCTAATGCCAACTTCACCACCAGGAGCTCTCGATCACCGACGTCGTAAATCCTCTCTGCAGGGGACAGTTTCTTAGAGTAATATGCACACGGATACAATTTCTGTGGATTACCCTGTCATTGAGACAGAACTGCCCCCACGCCCACCTCTGAAGCGTCCACCTCCACCACAAAGGATATCGTGAGACCTGGGCGTTTGAGCAATAGAGCGGAGGTGAAACTTCTCTTGAGTAGACGGAAGGCCTCATCGGCTGCTGGGCTCCACAAAAACTTGCGGGGACCACCCTTGAGGAGAAAGGTGAGAGGGGCGGCGACGGAGCTGACGTTCCTGATGAAACGACGGTAGAAGTTGGCAAACCCCAAAAACCATTGTAACCCCTTTATGGTGGTTGGGACTGGCCATGACCTGACTGCATCTACCTTCTTGTTGTCCATCCTCACTCCCTGCAGGCTGATTTGGCAGCCTAAGAAGGAGATAGCCTTCTGATGAAATTGGCACTTTTCAGCCTTAACGAACAGGTGGTTAGCCAGGAGGCATTCCAGGACTGCTCGAACGTGAGTGATATGATCCTCCAGGGTAGCCGAGTAGATCAGGATACCAGAATGTCATCGACATACACGACCACCTGGCGACCACGACCACCTGGCGTAAACAATGCCTGGAACATTGACGGAGCATTAGCTAAGCCATCACGAAGTCACGAAGTATTAGTAGTGGCCAGACATCATGCTAAACGCAGCCTTCCATTCATCCCCCTCCCGGATGTGGATGAGATTGTATGCATTTCGCAGATCCAGTTTGGTAAGGAAACGAGCCCCGTGGCGCTGTTCGATGGCTGACGGCAACAACGGGAGAGGGTAACGGTACTTTGTGGTGATTTCATTGAGTCCTCTGTAATCAATACATGAACTTAACCCTCCATCCTTCTTGGCCACGAAGAAAAGAAAAGCCAAAGCAGGAGAAGTGGACGTGCGGATGTTGGAGCACCTCTTGGATGTACTCCTCTATGGCCTGTCTCTCAGCCACCAAGGGTAGATGCATCTGCGCGGAGGCGCAGGCCCTGCCAGCAGGTCGATGGCACAGTCCCAGGGGTGACGAGGAGGAAGACAGGTGGCGCGGGTCTCGGAGAATACCTCCCGCAGGTCCTGGTATACCTCCGGGATGTTGGGCTGAAGGGCAACCAAAGGACTCTCAACCGACGTGGATCCACAGGGGATGGGGAAGCAGGTCCGCTGGTATTCGGGTGACCAGTCTGTTATTCTCATCATCCGAGGATGATCTTGTGACCTGGTGCACTGATGATGAAGAAGGGGATGTTCTCCTGATGAATGGACTCCATGGTGAGTGGTTGGGTGATGTGTGGGATGGTTCTGGATCCTAGTGGCCGATTTTAGAGGGCTTGAACCGGGAAAGGAGAGGAGAGCGGGTACGAGATGATGTTAAGAGAGGAGGAAAGGGTCTGGTCAATAAAGTTTCCCACGGCACCATAATCCACTAATGCTGTAGACACAGTACATGAAGGACAGTCAACTAGTGTGATGGACACCAAAAAGAGTTTAGCAGAAAGTGATGAAAGATGGAATACTCACTCCTGCCCCAGGAGGTGGAAGATCACTTGACCGTCCCTCTGCTCTTGTGGATCCCAGATTAGGAAGTGACCACAATACAGACAGCCCCAGCTGTCTCCGTCTGCATCGCTCCGCCACGGGGAGGCGTGTGGCCTCTACCTCCATGGGTTCAGGCACTGATCCAGAGTGTTCACTGAGGGAGGAAGAGAAGCGATGAGAGTACCGACGCTCCCGAAGCAGGTTATCCAGACGGATGGCCATCGCAATGAGTGCGTCCAAGGAGAGGTTGTCGTCTCGACAGGCCAGTTCCGTCTGGATCACCTCGCGCAGACCTCTTCTGAATATTGTACGAAGCGACAGCTCGTTCCATCCGCTGGATGCTGCTCACCTTCCGGACAGTTCCGGAAGGTGAGCGGGTACTCGGCAGCCGCCTGGTCCCCCTGCCGTAGTTGGAATAGACGCTCATCCCCCTCTCTGCCCTCCTGAGTAATGATTGATGCCAGGTGTGAGTAATGATGGATCCCAGGACCGGTGGTTAGTATACGAGCGACGTCGGAGGGGAGGAGCTGGAGTAGACGTGACATTACGTTACAGCCTTACTCTAAAATGGATTAAATAAATACAAATCTGCAGCAATCTACACACAATACCCCATAATGACAAAGCAAAAACAGTTTTTTTGAAATGTTACTACATTTATTTAAAATAGAAAACAGAAATACCTTATTTACATAAGTATTCAGACCCTTTAATGTGAGACACATATTGAGCTCAGGTGCATCCTGTTTCCATTGATCATCCTTGAGATGTTTCTACAACTTGATTGGAGTCCACCTGTGGTAAATTCAGTTGATTGGACATGATTTGGAAAGGCACACAATTGTCAATAAAAGGTCCCACAGTTGACAGTGCATGTCACAGCAAAAACCCAAGCCTTGAGGTCAAAGGAATTGTCCATAGAGCTCCGAGACAGGATTGTTTCGAGGCACAGATCTGGGGAAGGGTACCCCAAAAAATTCTGCAGCATTCACCCAAGAACACAGCGGCCTCCATCATTCTTAAATGGAAGAAGTTTGGAACCACCAACACTCTTCCTAGAGCTGGCCGACGGAAAAACTTCACACTCCACCAATCAACTTCAGTTAAAATGGCTACCATCCCAACTTCATTCAAGGCTTCAATAGCCACTCCGTGTGATACGGCTGACCCGATAACACTGGAGATCCTTGTCAGAGAGCTGGCGAAATCACGGAAAAGTTTGGCAGAAGAACTCCCCGAATTGCTGAATAACTCACTGGCGGCTGCTCTGGCTCCAATTCAGGCAGCCGTGGAAAACAAAAGGCAGCAGAACTCACCAAATTACTGAATAACTCACTGGCGGTGGCTCTGGCTCCAATTCAGGCAACCATGGAAACTATAAGGGGTTCTGTGGCATCTCACACTACCACACTGGCAGAAGTTGAGGCCGGGCTGTCGGGCCACAGCGACCAACTCACTACGCTGGAAAGTAGGGTTGACGATGTGGCTGCCACCAACAGGTCTCTGCAGCTACAAGTGGAAGATTTGATTTCACGTTCAAAACGGCAGAATATCCGCGTGATTGGACTGCCAGTTCATGGCGGAGCTGTTCAAGGAGGTTTTGGGCGATAAGGCTTTTCCCAATCTTCCTGAACTCAATAGAGCCCACCGCAGCCTTGCACCGAAACCTCACCCAGGCGGCTGACCGCGTCCCATCATAGCGTGGTTCCATCGATACAAAGAAAGGAGCTTGTCCTTCGGTGGGCAAGGGAACATGGCGACATCACTTTCCAAGGATTTCAGTTCTAGCCTGGCGAAGAAACGGGCCGCATTCAATGACATCAAGTCCACTCTGTACAAGAAGGGAATCCGCTTTGGTCTAATCCCAGAACATGTATTCCTTCCGGGATGGCAAAAGCTCTTTCTACATTCATGACCCAAATGGGTTGTGTTGATTCATGGCGTTTCCTCCACCCGGTCACAAAACTCCTACTTTTCTCATGTTCATCAAGCCTAGAGCCCTCTCACTCACAAAACTCCTACTTTTCTCATGTTCATCAAGCCTAGAGCCCTTCTCAATCAATCAATCAAGTTTATTTTATATAGCCCTTCGTACATCAGCTAATATCTCGAAGTGCTGTACAGAAACCCAGCCTAAAATCCCAAACAGCAAGCAATGCAGGTGTAGAAGCACGGTGGCTAGGAAAAACTCCCTAGAAAGGCCAAAACCTAGGAAGAAACCTAGCGAGGAACCAGGCTATGAGGGGTGGCCAGTCCTCTTCTGGCTGTGCCGGGTGGAGATTATAACAGAACTATGCCAAGATGTTCAAAATGTTCATAAGTGACAAGCATGGTCAAATAATAATCATGAATAATTTTCAGTTGGCTTTTCATAGCCGATCATTAAGAGTTGAAAACAGCAGGTCTGGGACAGGTGGCGGTTCCATAACCGCAGGCAGAACAGTTGAAACTGGAATAGCAGCAAGGCCAGGTGGACTGGGGACAGCAAGGAGTCATCATGCCCGGTAGTCCTGACGTATGGTCCTAGGGCTCAGGTCCTCCGAGAGAGAGAAAGAAAGAGAGAAGGAGAAAATTAGAGAGAGCCAAGATTTTCAAAATGTTCATAAATGACAAGCATGGTCAAATAATAATCAGGAATAAATGTCAGTTGGCTTTTCATAGCCAATCATTAAGAGTTGAAAACAGCAGGTCTGGGACAGGTAGGGGTTCCGTAACCGCAGGCAGAACAGTTGAAACTGGAATAGCAGCAAGGCCAGGCGGACTGGGGACAGCAAGGAGTCATCATGCCCGGTAGTCCTGACGTATGGTCCTAGGGCTCAGGTCCTCCGAGAGAGAGAAAGAAAGAGAGAAGGAGAGAATTAGAGAGAGCCAAGATTTTAAAAATGTTCATAAATGACAAGCATGGTCAAATAATAATCAGGAATAAAAGTCAGTTGGCTTTTCATAGCCGATCATTAAGAGTTGAAAGCAGCAGGTCTGGGACAGGTAGGGGTTCCATAACCGCAGGCAGAGCAGTTAACTGGAACAGCAGCAAGGCCAGGTGGACTGGGGACAGCAAGGAGTCATCATGCCCGGTTTGCCGTGACGTATGGTCCTAGGGCTCAGGTTCTCAGAGAGAGAGAAAGAAAGAGAGAACGAGAGAATTAGAGAGAGCATACTTAAATTCACACAGGACACTGGATTAGACAGGAGAAGTACTCCAGGTATAACCAACTGACCCTAGCCCCCCGACACATAAACTACTGCAGCATAAATACTGGAGGCTGAGACAGGAGCGGTCAGGAGACACTGTGGCCCCATCCGAAGATACCCCCGGACAGGGCCAAACAGGAAGGATATAACCCCACCCACTTTGCCAAAGCACAGCCCCCGCACCACTAGAGGGATATCTTCAACCACCAACTTACAATCCTGAGACAAGGCCGAGTATAGCCCACAAAGATCTCCACCACAGCACAAACCAAGGGGGGGCGCCAACCCAGACAGGAAGATCACGTCAGTAACTCAACCCACTCAAGTGACGCACCCCTCCTAGGGACGGCATGAAAGAGCACCAGTAAGCCAGTGACTCAGCCCCTGTAATAGGGTTAGAGGCAGAGAATCCCAGTGGAGAGAGGGGAACCGGCCAGGCAGAGACAGCAAGGGCGGTTCGTTGCTCCAGAGCCTTTCCGTTCACCTTCACACTCCTGGGCCAGACTACACTCAATCATATGACCTACTGAAGAGATAAGTCTTCAGTAAAGACTTAAAGGTTGAGACCGAGTCTGCGTCTCTCACATGGGTAGGCAGACCGTTCCATAAAAATGGAGATCTATAGGAGAAAGCCCTGCCTCCCACTGTTTGCTTAGAAATTCTAGGGACAATTAGGTGGCCTGCGTCTTGTGACCGTAGCGTACGTATAGGTATGTACGGCAGGACCAACTCGGAAAGATAGGTAGGAGCAAGCCCATGTAACGCTTTATAGGTTAACAGTAAAACCTTGAAATCAGCCCTTGCCTTAACAGGAAGCCAGTGTAGGGAAGCTAGCACTGGAGTAATATGATCAAATTTCTTGGTTCTAGTCAGGATTCTAGCAGCCGTATTTAGCACTAACTGAAGTTTATTTAGTGCTTTATCCGGGTAGCCGGAAAGTAGAGCATTGCAGTAGTCTAACCTAAAAGTAACAAATGCATGGATTAATTTTTCTGCATCATTTTTGGACAGAAAATTTCTGATTTTTGCAATGTTACGTAGATGGAAAAAAGCTGTCCTTGAAACAGTCTTGATATGTTCGTCAAAAGAGAGATCAGGGTCAAGAGTAACGCCGAGGTCCTTCACAGTTTTATTTGAGACGACTTTACAACCATCAAGATTAATTGTCAGATTTAACAGAAGATCACTTTGTTTCTTGGGACCTAGAACAAGCATCTCTGTTTTGTCCGAGTTTAAAAGTAGAACGTTTTCAGCCATCCACTTCCTTATGTCTGAAACACAGGCTTCTAGCGAGGGCAATTTTGGGGCTTCACCATGTTTCATTAAAATGTACAGCTGTGTGTCATCCGCATAGCAGTGAAAGTTAACATTATGTTTTCGAATAACATCCCCAAGAGGTAAAATATATAGTGAAAACAATAGTGGTCCTAAAACGGAACCTTGAGGAACACCGAAATGTACAGTTGATTTGTCAGAGGACAAACCATTCACAGAGACAAACTGATATCTTTCCGACAGGTAAGATCTAAACCAGGCCAGAACTTGTCCGTGTAGACCAATTTGGGTTTCCAGTCTCTCCAAAAGAATGTGGTGATCGATGGTGTCAAAGGCAGCACTAAGGTCTAGTAGCACGAGGACAGATGCAGAGCCTCGGTCTGACGCCATTAAAAGGTCATTTACCACCTTCACAAGTGCAGTCTCAGTGCTATGATGGGGTCTAAAACCAGACTGAAGCATTTCGTATACATTGTTTGTCTTCAGGAAGGCAGTGAGTTGCTGCGCAACAGCTTTTTCTAAAAATTTTGAGAGGAATGGAAGATTCGATATAGGCCGATAGTTTTTTATATTTTCCGGGTCAAGGTTTGGCTTTTTCAAGAGAGGCTTTATTACTGCCACTTTTAGTGAGTTTGGTACACATCCGGTGGACAGAGAGCTGTTTATTATGTTCAACATAGGAGGGCCAAGCACAGGAAGCAGCTCTTTCAGTAGTTTAGTAGGAATAGGATCCAGTATGCAGCTTGAAGGTTTAGAGGCCATGATTATTTTCATCATTGTGTCAAGAAATATAGTACTAAAACACTTAAGTGTCTCTCCCGATCCCAGGCCCTGGCAGAGCTGTGCAGATCCAGGACAGCTAAGCCCTGGAGGAATACGCAGATTCAAAGAGGAGTCCGTAATTTGCTTTCTAATGGTCATGATCTTTTCCTCAAAGAAGTTCATGAATTTATTACTGCTGAAGTGAAAGCCATCCTCTCTTGGGGAATGCTGCTTTTTAGTTAGCTTTGCAACAGTATCAAAAATAAATTTTGGATTGTTCTTATTTTCCTCGATTAAGTTGGAAAAGTAGGATGATCGAGCAGCAGTGAGGGCTCTTCGGTACTGCACGGTACTGTCTTTCCAAGCTAGTCGGAAGACTTCCAGTTTGGTGTGGCGCCATTTCCGTTCCAATTTTCTGGAAGCTTGCTTCAAAGCTCGGGTATTTTCTGTATACCAGGGAGCTAGTTTCTTATGACAAATGTTTTTCGTTTTTAGGGGTGCAACTGCATCTAGGGTATTGCGCAAGGTTAAATTGAGTTCCTCAGTTAGGTGGTTAACTGATTTTTGTCCTCTGACGTCCTTGGGTAGGCAGAAGGAGTCTGGAAGGGCATCAAGGAATTTTTGTGTTGTCTGAGAATTTATAGCACGACTTTTGATGCTCCTTGGTTGGGGTCTGAGCAGATTATTTGTTGCGATTGCAAACGTAATAAAATGGTGGTCCGATAGTCCAGGATTATGTGGAAAAACATTAAGATCTACAACATTTATTCCATGGGACAAAACTAGGTCCAGAGTATGACTGTGGCAGTGAGTAGGTCCAGAGACATGTTGGACAAAACCCACTGAGTCGATGATGGCTCCGAAAGACTTTTGGAGTGGGTCTGTGGACTTCTCCATATGAATATTAAAATCACCAAAAATTAGAATATGATCTGCTATGACTACAAGGTCTGATAGGAATTCAGGGAACTCAGAGAGGAACGCTGTATATGGCCCAGGAGGCCTGTAAACAGTAGCTATAAAAAGTGATTGAGTAGGCTGCATAGATTTCATGACTAGAAGCTCAAAAGACGAAAACGTCATTTATTTTTTTGTAAATTGAAATTTGCTATCGTAAATGTTAGCAACACCTCTGCCTTTGCGGGATGCACGGGGGATATGGTCACTAGTGTAACCAGGAGGTGAGGCCTCATTTAACACAGTAAATTCATCAGGCTTAAGCCATGTTTCAGTCAGGCCAATCACATCAAGATTATGATCAGTGATTAGTTCATTGACTATGACTGCCTTTGAAGTGAGGGATCTAACATTAAGTAACCCTATTTTGAGATGTGAGGTATCACGATCTCTTTCAATAATGGCAGGAATGGAGGAGGTCTTTATCCTAATGAGATTGCTAAAGCGAACACCGCCATGTTTAGTTTTGCCCAACCTAGGTCGAGGCACAGACACAGTCTCAATGGGGATGGCTGAGCTGACTACACTGACTGTGCTATTGGCAGACTCCACTAAGCTGGCAGGTTGGCTAACAGCCTGCTGCCTGGCCTGCACCCTATTTCATTGTGGAGCTAGAGGAGTTAGAGCCCTATCTATGTTAGTAGATAAGATGAGAGCACCCCTCCAGCTAGGATGGAGTCCGTCACTCCTCAGCAGGTCAGGCTTGGTCCTGTTTGTGGGTGAGTCCCAGAAAGAGGGCCAATTATCTACAAATTCTATCTTTTGGGAGGGGCAGAAAACAGTTTTCAACCAGCGATTGAGTTGTGAGACTCTGCTGTAGAGCTCGTCACTCCCCCTAACTGGGAGGGGGCCAGAGACAATTACTCGATGCCGACATCTTTCTAGCTGATTTAAAAGCTGAAACTATGTTGCACTTGGTGACCTCTGACTGTTTCATCCTAACATCGTTGGTGCCGACGTGGATAACAATATCTCTATACTCTCTACACTCGCCAGATTTAGCTTTAGCCAGCACCATCTTTAGATTAGCCTTAACGTCGGTAGCCCTGCCCCCTGTTAAACAGTGTATGATCGCTGGGTGATTCGTTTTAAGTCTAATACTGCGGGTAATGGAGTCGCCAATGACTAGGGTTTTCAATTTGTCAGAGCTAATGGTTGGAGCCTTCGGCGTCTCAGACCCCGTAGCGGGAGGAGTAGAGACAAGAGAAGACTCAGCCTCAGACTCCGACTCGCTACATAATGGGGAAAACCGGTTGAAAGTTTCTGTCGGCTGAATGAGCGACACCAGTTGAGCATTCCAACAGCATTTCCCTCCAGAAGCCATGAGAAAGTTGTCCGGCTGCGGGGACTGTGCGGGGGGGTTTATACTAACGTTAGTATCTGTACTTACTGGTGGCACAGACGCTGTTTCTTCCTTTCCTACACTGAAATTACCCTTGCCTAACGATTGCGTCTGAAGCTGGGCTTGCAGCACAGCTATCCTCGCCGTAAGGCGATCGTTCTCCTGTATATTATGAGTACAGCGACTGCAATTAGAAGACATCATGTTAATGTTACTACTTAGCTTCGGCTGTTGAAGGTGCTGACGAACCATGTCCAGATAAAGCGTCCGGAGTGAAAAAGTTGAATGAGGGAAAAAAGTTGCGATGGAAAAACTAAAAATATAAACGGTAATTAAAAAATAAAAAATAAAACGTAAAGTTGTCAGCTAGCAAAGTAAAGTTGGCAACAAAACGCACAGCAACACGTCTGCAAATTCAAGAGCTCACAAAACTCTTACTTTTCTCATGTTCATCAAGCCTAGAGCCCTCTCACTCACAAAACTCCTACTTTTCTCATGTTCATCAAGCCTAGAGCCCTTCACCCTCACAAAACTCTTACTTTTCTCA
The DNA here is from genome assembly GCF_016432855.1 of Salvelinus namaycush. Taxonomy (NCBI): domain Eukaryota; kingdom Metazoa; phylum Chordata; class Actinopteri; order Salmoniformes; family Salmonidae; genus Salvelinus; species Salvelinus namaycush. The sequence continues at coordinate 614,990 of NW_024059785.1, forward strand.
TGTTCATCAAGCCTAGAGCCCTTCTCCCTCACAAAACTCCTACTTTTCTCATGTTCATCAAGCCTAGAGTCCTTCTCCCTCACAAAACTCCTACTTTTCTCATGTTCATCAAGCCTAGAGCCCTTCTCCCTCACAAAACTTCTACTTTTCTCATGTTCATCAAGCCTAGAGCCCTTCTCCCTCACAAAACTCCTACTTTTCTCATGTTCATCAAGCCTAGAGCCCTTCTCCCTCACAAAACTCCTACTTTTCTCATGTTCATCAAGCCTAGAGCCCTTCTCCCCTCAGTTAAAACTACAGAATATTCTGCGATAGTGATTTCGGACCATTCCCCCCGACATTCTGGATTTAGCTCTTACACTAAATGTAAAAATTGAAGATTGAACTGAAGATTTAACACGGCCCTGTTGTCTAACAAAGAATTCTGTGACATTATTTCGACCAACATAGATGTATTCATTCAAACAAATAAGAATGATGGGTCCTACCCATCTCTTCTTTGGTAGACTTTCAAAGCTGTATTACGGGGAAAGATCATTTCTTACAATTCTCATTATGTCAAACAAAGAAAACTGAAACATCAGGAACTGCTGAACTCAAACCTGGCAATAGACTGCCAATATTCAACTTCACCATCCTCTGAATTATATGCAGAGACTGAAACTTCAAACTCCATTTAATCTGCTGATAAAGCAACATAATTTCTGTTGCAACGAACAAAGGGGACGTCCTAGGAATATGGTGACAAGGCCAGATATGGTGACAAGGCCAGCCGCCTTTTGGCACACCAACCTAAAGGCCAGTCAGCATCTCATCTTATCTCTCTGGTATATGACTCCTCCCGTAATCTTACAAGCGATCCCTCTAATATTAATTCAACTTTTGTGTCATTTTATTCTAGCCTCTACAAATCCAAACCAATCCAAACATAATACGGCTATGGACAACTTGTGCCCCTACTGTCCTTGTGTCCTTCAAAGTATACTGGAAACCCCATTGTGTGCTCTACTTTGAAGATCTGGAGACAATTTCGTCAACATTTTAGACTTTCTGCCCCTTCTCTTCTAAGCCCTATCTGTAACAATCATCTATTTTTACACTCCAAACTCCACCAGGCTTTTGTTTTGTGGTGAGAGAAAGGTTTGGTATGTTTCAAAGATTTATTTTTAGATGGGAAGTTTGACAGTTTTAATGATCTCATAGCTAAATGTAATCTGTCTCATTCTAATCTTTTCTGCAATTTTCAAGTCCGGAATTCATTTTCCCACCTTTCCACAACTACCTCCAAAGACGTTGCAGGAAGAGACCCCCAACCCCGTGGAGTCTGCAAGGTCTGATCTCTGGATTATATGACATTATGCTGTCCTCTGAACCCTCTCCAATAAACAAAATCAAGACCGACTGGGGTCGTGAACTTGAACTTGACCTTGCAGATGACTGGTGGGAGGAAGCTTTACAGATGACTGGTGGGAGGAGGCTTTACAGATGCCTGGTGGGAGGAAGCTTTACAGATGACTGGTGGGAGGAAGCTTTACAGATGACTGGTGGGAGGAGGCTTTACAGATGACTGGTGGGAGGAGGCTTTACAGATGACTGGTGGGAGGAGGCTTTACAGATGACTGGTGGGGGGAGGCTTTACAGATGACTGGTGGGAGGAAGCTTTACAGATGACTGGTGGGAGGAGGCTTTACAGATGACTGGTGGGAGGAGGCTTTACAGATGACTGGTGGGAGGAGGCTTTACAGATGACTGGTGGGAGGAGGCTTTACAGATGACTGGTGGGAGGAAGCTTTACAGATGACTGGTGGGAGGAAGCTTTACAGATGACTGGTGGGAGGAAGCTTTACAGATGACTGGTGGGAGGAGGCTTTACAGATGACTGGTGGGATGAGGCTTTACAGATGACTGGTGGGAGGAGGCTTTACAGATGACTGGTGGGAAAAGGCTTTACAGATGACTGGTGGGATGAGGCTTTACAGATGACTGGTGGGAGGAGGCCCTAGTGTTAACTCCACATCCTCATGTGCTCGGTTAAGTTTCATTCAGTTCAAGGGCTTGCACAGAATTCACTACACCAAAGAAAAACATAGTAAATTCCTCCCATACACGAATGACACGTGATAGATGTTCATTCACACCGGATCACCTGACCACACCCATATGTTTTATTCGTGTTCTAAGCTGTCTGAGTATTGGTGTAAGAGGTGCGTAACTGGCTGCAGGGATGTCAGGCTCAGGAGAGCAGAACTGGGTAATAACCGGAGCAGTTTAATGAGGCAAAACCGACGGCACCCAGAACAACAAAATATGGGTTGAAATAACCCGGAGCAAACCAGTCTATAATGCACATACACTTTACAACAAACAATTCCACACACAGACATGGGGGGGAACAGAGGGTTATATACACGTCACGTAATGAGGGAATGAAAACCAGGTGTGTGGGAAAACAAGACCAAACAAATGGAAAATGAAAGGTGGATCGGCGATGGCTAGAAGACCGGTGACGTCGACTGCCGAACGCCACCCGAACAAGGAGAGTAAACGACTTCGGCGGAAGTCATGACAATTGGTCATCCTTTTTTAATACTCTTTCTAAAATTCTAGATGTTGACCTGCAGCCTTGTCCTCTGATAGCTATATTTGGAGTTCCATCTTTGTTGCCTAGTCTCACTAAAAGTGAAGCGGACGTTGTAGCGTTTGCTTCCCTTTTAGCCTGCCGGCAGATCTTGCTTAGCTGGAAATCCTTCAAACCTCCCACTTTATCATCCTGGTTGAAAGATCTAATGTCTTTTCTACACTTAGAAAAAATTAAATATACTTTGAGAGACTGTACCTTTAACTTTTTCTTGAGATGGCAGCATTTAATTTCCTTTTTTGAACAGTTGCCTTCTATTGATTAGGAGGATGAATTTCGGCCAACAGGGGATACGGGGGGGTGTGGGAGGGAAGGGATAGTATGTTGTGATATTTTCTATCTATTTTTGTGCATGTGTATTTGTGTGCATATATACAGTATATGTTGCAAAGAAAAAGCCATATCTCAGACTGGACAATAAAAATAGAAGATTAAGATGGGCAAAAGAACACAGACACTGGACAGAGGAACTCTGCTTAGAAGACCAGCATCCCATAGTCCCCTCTTCACTGTTGACGTGGAGACTGGTGTTTTGTGGGTACTATTTAATGAAGCTTCCAGTTGACGAATTGTGAGGCGTCTGTTTCTCAAACTAGACACTCTAATGTACGTGTCCTCTTGCTCAGTTGTGCAACGGGGCCTCCCACTCCTTTTTCTATCCTGGTTAAAGATAGTTTGCAATGTTCTGTGAAGGGAGTAGTACACAGCGTTGTACGAGATCTTCAGTTTCTTGGCAATTTTTCACATGGAATAGCCTTCATTTCTCAGAACAAGAACAGACTGACGAGTTTCAGAAGAAAGTTATTTGTTTCTGGGCATTTTGAGCCTGTAATCAAACCCACCAATGCTGACTCAACTAGTCTAAAGAAGGCCAGTTTTATTGCTTCTTTAATCAGGACAACAGTTTCAGCTGTGCTAACATAATTGCAAAAGGGGTTTCTAATGATCAATTAGCCTTTTAAAATGATGAACTTGGATTAGCTAACACAACGTGCCATTGGAACACAGGAGTGATGGTTGCTGATAATGGGTCTATGTAGATTTTCCATTCAAAATCTGCCGTTTCCAGCTACAATAGTCATGTACAACATTAACAATGTCTACACTGTATTTCTGATCAATTTGATGTTATTTTAATGGACAAAAAATCTGCTTTTCCTTCAAAAACAAGGACATTTCAAAGTGACCACAAACTTTTGAACGGTAGTGTATAAACATGCACAAATATGTATATATATATATCATCATTTCAAATTGTATGTGTACATTTATTTGATTTTTGTATGTATACTGCTTTTGTTGTTAATGGGAGGGAGGTGTTTCAATAAGTATAGGGGGATAAAAGGACGTATCTGTTCAATTTGTAATTTGTATTTCTTTATATGTCCAATATTTTTATATATATATATATATATATATATATATATATATATATATATATATATATATATATATATATATATATACATATATATATATTTGGGACACAACCCACAGTTTGAGGCAGAGCTGCCTGCGTAACACTGGTGAGATGTTCAAAGAGAAGAGTGGAGATAACATCTTGCTGTCTAAACCTTCGGCAGGATACTGACAAGGCAAGGGGATATTATTCTACAGAATACTAATAAATACCACTAGATCATTTCAGCGGATTTCATCATGGAATCAAAGAGTAAATTGATGAGTGTGTGAAGAAGGAACCTGCTGATGTAATAAAATAGACTTCTGATGTCATAAAATCTGATAATTCAGTCAACCATTCTTTACCATTTAGAATACTTTCCGATGGCACTGTAGGAAGCTATCCACACCCAGACAGGCGACGGGTCTGGTAGCCAGGAAGTGCTTTGAAATGCTAGTCATGGCTCACATCAACACCATCATCCCGGAAACCCTAGACCCACTCCAATTCGCATACCGCCCCAACAGATCCACAGATGACGCAATCGCAATCGCACTCCACACTGCCCTTTCCCACCTGCACAAAAGGAACACCTATGTGAGAATGCTGTTCATTGACTAAAGCTCAGCGTTAAACACCATAGTGCCCTCAAAGCTCATCACTAAGCCAAGGACCCTGGGACTAAACACCTCCCTCTGCAACTGGATCCTGGACTCTCTGACGGGCCGCCCTCAGGTGGTAAGGGTAGGCGACAACACATCTGCCACGCTGATCCTCAACACGGGGGCCCTTCAGGTGTGCGTGCTTAGTCCCCTCCTGTACTCCATGTTCACCCATGACTGCATGGCCAAGCACAACTCCAACACCAATATTAAGTTTGCTGATGACACAACGGTGGTAGGCCTGATCACCGACAACGATGAGACAGCCTATAGGGAGGAGGTCAGAGACCTGGCAATGTGGTGCCAGGACAACAACCACTCCCTCAATGTGAAAATGACAAAGGAGATGATCGTGGACTACAGGAAAAGGAGGGCCAAACACACCCCCATTCACATCGACAGGGCTGTAGTGGAGCGGGTCGAGAGTTTCACTTCCTTGGTGTCCACATTACCAACAAATTATCATGGTACAAACACACCAAGACAGTCGTGAAGAGGGCACGACAACGCCTTTTCCCCCTCAGGAGAATGAAAGGATTTGGCACGGGTCCCCAGATCCTCAAAAAGTTCTACAGCTGCACCATCGAGAGCATCCTGACCGGTTGCATCACTGCCTGGAATGGCAACTGCTCGGCATCCGACCGTAAGGTGCTACAGAGGGTACTGCGTACGTCCCAGTACATCACTGAGGCCAAGCTTCCCTTTCATCCAGGACCTACATACTAGGCGGTGTCAGAGGAAGGCCCAAACAATTGTCAAAGACTCCAGTCACGCAAGTCATAGACTGTTCTCTCTGCTATCGCACGGCAAGCGGTACCGGAGCACCAAGTCTAGGACCAAAAGGCTCCTACCCCCAACAGCTTCTGTCTCTAAGCCATAAGACTGCTGAACAATTAGTCAAATGGCCACCAAACTATTACATTGACACCCCCCCCCCCCCCTCCATTTGTTTTGTACACTGCTGCTACTCGCTGTTTATTATCTATGCATAGCCACTTTACCCCTACCTACATGTACAAATTACCTCAACTAACCTGTACCCCCCACACATTGACTTGGTACCGGAACCTATTTTTTACTTTAGTAAATGTTTTCTTCTCTATTTCTTGAACTGCATTGTTGGTTAAGGGCTTGTAAGTACACATTTCACGGTAAGGTCAAATAAACAACAAATGTGACAAATACATTTTATTTTATTTTATTTTATTTGGTTTGGACCTGACCAGAACAATGCTCTTCTACTGGCTGGATTCAACAGTTCTCAGACAGCCTTTATTTTGTAGCATGGTCATGAAATAGACAACTATTTCGCTAACAGTGGCTAACGATTGCTGACGTAGAGACAACAGAGGATATTGTATAGAATAGATTTGAGAAAAATATGACAGAATACCACTTTACGGGATACAGAGCAAGTATGCCTATAGACATATCCATGTGCTCTGGGATCGATAGCTTCTTATTCATGTAGACAGACTTTACATTGGACAATATGGTCAGCAACGTTGAGCAGTAGATAGCTAAGGTCTTGCACAGAATTCACTACACCAAAGAAAAACATAGTAAATTCCTCCCATACACGAATGACACGTGATAGATGTTCATTCACACCGGACCACCTGACCACACCCATATGTTTTATTCGTGCTCTAAGCTGTCTGAGTATTGGTGTAAGAGGTGCGTAACTGGCTGCAGGGATGTCAGGCTCAGGAGAGCAGAACTGGGTAATAACCGGGGCAGTTTAATGAGGCAAAACCGACGGCAACCAGAACAACAAAATATGGGTTGAAATAACCCGGAGCAAACCAGTCTATAATGCACATACACTTTACAACAAACAATTCCACACACAGACATGGGGGGGAACAGAGGGTTATATACACGTCACGTAATGAGGGAATGAAAACCAGGTGTGTGGGAAAACAAGACCAAACAAATGGAAAATGAAAGGTGGATCGGCGATGGCTAGAAGACCGGTGACGTCGACTGCCGAACGCCACCCGAACAAGGAGAGTAAACGAATTCGGCGGAAGTCATGACAATTGGTCATCCTTTTTTAATACTCTTTCTAAAATTCTAGATGTTGACCTGCAGCCTTGTCCTCTGATAGCTATATTTGGAGTTCCATCTTTGTTGCCTAGTCTCACTAAAAGTGAAGCGGACGTTGTAGCGTTTGCTTCCCTTTTAGCCTGCCGGCAGATCTTGCTTAGCTGGAAATCCTTCAAACCTCCCACTTTATCATCCTGGTTGAAAGATCTAATGTCTTTTCTACACTTAGAAAAAATTAAATATACTTTGAGAGACTGTACCTTTAACTTTTTCTTGAGATGGCAGCATTTAATTTCCTTTTTTGAACAGTTGCCTTCTATTGATTAGGAGGATGAATTTCGGCCAACAGGGGATACGGGGGGGTGTGGGAGGGAAGGGATAGTATGTTGTGATATTTTCTATCTATTTTTGTGCATGTGTATTTGTGTGCATATATACAGTATATGTTGCAAAGAAAAAGCCATATCTCAGACTGGACAATAAAAATAGAAGATTAAGATGGGCAAAAGAACACAGACACTGGACAGAGGAACTCTGCTTAGAAGACCAGCATCCCATAGTCCCCTCTTCACTGTTGACGTGGAGACTGGTGTTTTGTGGGTACTATTTAATGAAGCTTCCAGTTGACGAATTGTGAGGCGTCTGTTTCTCAAACTAGACACTCTAATGTACGTGTCCTCTTGCTCAGTTGTGCAACGGGGCCTCCCACTCCTCTTTCTATCCTGGTTAAAGATAGTTTGCAATGTTCTGTGAAGGGAGTAGTACACAGCGTTGTATGAGATCTTCAGTTTCTTGGCAATTTTTCACGTGGAATAGCATTCATTTCTCAGAACAAGAACAGACTGACGAGTTTCAGAAGAAAGTTATTTGTTTCTGGGCATTTTGAGCCTGTAATCAAACCCACCAATGCTGACTCAACTAGTCTAAAGAAGGCCAGTTTTATTGCTTCTTTAATCAGGACAACAGTTTCAGCTGTGCTAACATAATTGCAAAAGGGGTTTCTAATGATTAATTAGCCTTTTAAAATGATGAACTTGGATTAGCTAACACAACGTGCCATTGGAACACAGGAGTGATGGTTGCTGATAATGGGTCTATGTAGATTTTCCATTCAAAATCTGCCGTTTCCAGCTACAATAGTCATGTACAACATTAACAATGTCTACACTGTATTTCTGATCAATTTGATGTTATTTTAATGGACAAAAAATCTGCTTTTCCTTCAAAAACAAGGACATTTCAAAGTGACCACAAACTTTTGAACGGTAGTGTATAAACATGCACAAATATGTATATTTATATATCATTATTTCAAATTGTATGTGTACATTTATTTGATTTTTGTATGTATACTGCTTTTGTTGTTAATGGGAGGGAGGTGTTTCAATAAGTATAGGGGGATAAAAGGACGTATCTGTTCAATTTGTAATTTGTATTTCTTTATATGTCCAATATTTTTTTATTTATATATATATATATATTTGGGACACAACCCACAGTTTGAGGTAGACCTGCCTGCGTAACACTGGTGAGATGTTCAAAGAGAAGAGTGGAGATAACATCTTGCTGTCTAAACCTTCGGCAGGATACTGACAAGGCAAGGGGATATTATTCTACAGAATACTAATAAATACCACTAGATCATTTCAGCGGATTTCATCATGGAATCAAAGAGTAAATTGATGAGTGTGTGAAGAAGGAACCTGCTGATGTAATAAAATAGACTTCTGATGTCATAAAATCTGATAATTCAGTCAACCATTCTTTACCATTTAGAATACTTTCCGAAGGCACTGTAGGAAGCTATCCACACCCAGACAGGCGACGGGTCTGGTAGCCAGGAAGTGCTTTGAAATGCTAGTCATGGCTCACATCAACACCATCATCCCGGAAACCCTAGACCCACTCCAATTCGCATACCGCCCCAACAGATCCACAGATGACGCAATCTCAATGGCACTCCACACTGCCCTTTCCCACCTGCACAAAAGGAACACCTATGTGAGAATGCTGTTCATTGACTAAAGCTCAGCGTTAAACACCATAGTGCCCTCAAAGCTCATCACTAAGCCAAGGACCCTGGGACTAAACACCTCCCTCTGCAACTGGATCCTGGACTCTCTGACGGGCCGCCCTCAGGTGGTAAGGGTAGGCGACAACACATCTGCCACGCTGATCCTCAACACGGGGGCCCTTCAGGTGTGCGTGCTTAGCCCCCTCCTGTACTCCATGTTCACCCATGACTGCATGGCCAAGCACAACTCCAACACCATCAGTAAGTTTGCTGATGACACAACGGTGGTAGGCCTGATCACCGACAACGATGAGACAGCCTATAGGGAGGAGGTCAGAGACCTGGCAATGTGGTGCCAGGACAACAACCACTCCCTCAACGTGAAAAAGACAAAGGAGATGATCGTGGACTACAGGAAAAGGAGGGCCAAACACGCCCCCATTCACATCGACAGGGTTGTAGTGGAGCGGGTCGAGAGTTTTACTTCCTTGGTGTCCACATTACCAACAAATTATCATGGTACAAACACACCAAGACAGTTGTGAAGAGGGCACGACAACACCTTTTCCCATCAGGAGAATGAAAGGATTTAGCACAGGTCCCCAGATCCTCAAAAAGTTCTACAGCTGCACCATCGAGGGCATCCTGACCGGTTGCATCACTGCCTGGAATGGCAACTGCTCGGCATCCGACCGTAAGGCGCTACAGAGGGTACTGTGTACGGCCCAGTACATCACTGAGGCCAAGCTTCCCTTTCATCCTTTCATCCAGGACCTATATACTACTCGGTGTCAGAGGAAGGCCCAAACAATTGTCAAAGACTCCAGTCACGCAAGTCATAGACTGTTCTCTCTGCTATCGCACGGCAAGCGGTACCGGAGCACCAAGTCTAGGACCAAAAGGCTCCTACCCCCAACAGCTTCTGTCCCCAAGCCTTAAGACTGCTGAACAATTAGTCAAATGGCCACCAAACTATTACATTGACCCCCCCCCCCCCCCCTCCATTTGTTTTGTACACTGCTGCTACTCGCTGTTTATTATCTATACATAGCCACTTTACCCCTGCCTACATGTACAAATTACCTCAACTAACCTGTACCCCCCACACATTGACTTGGTACCGGAACCTATTTTTTACTTTAGTAAATGTTTTCTTCTCTATTTCTTGAACTGCAGAGACAACAGAGGATATTGTATAGAATAGATTTGAGAAAAATTTGACAGAATACCACTTTACGGGATACAGAGCAAGTATGCCTATAGACATATCCATGTGCTCTGGGATCGATAGCTTCTTATTCACGTAGACAGACTTTACATTGGACTATATGGTCAGCAAAGTTGAGCAGTAGATAGCTAATCTAGGATCAATGTGACCTTTTATATCTTACCTGATATGATTTTGTTGACAGGGGTTAACTGATCCTAGATCTGCAATCCTATTCGCTTGATACAAACGGCCCCTGGTCAATAAGAGGATAAGGATGCACGTGAATCTGTTACATATTGGTTACTGTTAAAGTGGCAATCAGCAGTTCAAGCGTCCCCCGTCCCCCACCCCCCGCCCATGTTTCGGTAAAAAGCTGAGGGATGGGTCTGGAGAAATGTAACCACTCTCAAATTCATAGACAGAGCTATGGATGCAAAGACTGACCATCCATGGTATCAACATTATACTTTGAACCATGTTTTTAGGCTATAAGGTGTTTGTTTACAAACATTGGAGTAAAACAAGCGTATACTTTGGGTTCTGATGGGGTACGACAGTTGAACTAAGCTCATGAGGCATTTATAAGGTATAATCTTCAAGAATCAATGGGTACATATCATTAATTCACAAGTCCAAAATTGTATGTAGCAACAGCAGGGTTGAGTCCTGACTGTAATCTCTGACAGGATGCAATAGAGATAACAATCACATACACACTCCCTCTGAAACAGCAGCATCGACAACAGAGCGGTGATAGGGAACAGTCATCAACAGTCATCCACATGGTCTAGTTGGTGCTGTTTCGACCAATAATGAAGGATCAGTAAGTAGTGTTGATAAATCCCTGAAGCGTATTGATCTGATATTTCAGTTAGTAATGGTTGACTGAATTATCTCCTTAATTCCAACAGATTTTATGACATCAGAAGTTTATTTTATTACATCAGCAGGTTCCTTCTTCACACACTCATCAATTTACTCTTTGATTCCATGATGAAATCCGCTGAAATGATCTAGTGGTATTTATTAGTATTCTGTAGAATAATATCCCCTTGCCTTGTCAGTATCCTGCCGAAGGTTTAGACAGCAAGATGTTATCTCCACTCTTCTCTTTGAACATCCCACTAGCGTTACGCAGGCAGGTCTACCTCAAACTGTGGATTACATTGTCTTTTTCCCTCATCAATCTACACACAATACCCCATAATGATGAAGCAAAAACTGTTTTTTGTAATGTTTAGAAATGTTATATTTAAAAAAACTGAAATATTACTTTACATAAACTGCCGGTCAAAAGTTTTAGAACAACTACTGTACCTCCATGCTGTGTAAGGGCTATTTGACCAAGAAGGAGAGTGATGGAGTGCTGCATCAGATGACCTGGCCTCCACAATCCCCCGACCTCAACCAAATTGAGATGGTTTGGGATGAGTCAGACCGCAGAGTGAAGGAAAAGCAGCCAACAAGTGCTCAGCATATGTGGGAACTCCTTCAAGACGGTTGGAAAATCATTCCAGAGGAAGCTGGTTGAGAGAATGCCAAGAGTGTGCAAAGCTGTCATCAAGGCAGAGGGTGGCTACTTTGAAGAATCTCAAATCTAAAATATTTTTGGATTTGTTTAACACTTGATGATTCCATATGTGTTATTTCACATTTTTAATGTCTTCACTATTTTTCTACAATGTAGAAAATAGTCAAAATGAAGAAAAACCCTTGAAAGAGTAGGTGTTCTAAAACTTTTGACCGGTAGTGTAAGTATTCAGACCCTTTACTCAGTACTTTGTTGAAACACCTTTGGAAGCGATTACAGCATTGAGTCTTCTTCGGTATGACACTACAAGCTTGGCACACTTGTATTTGGGGAGTTTCTCCCATTCTTCTGTGTAGATCCTTAGAAGTTATGACAGGTTTGATGGGGAGAGTAGCTGCACAGCTGTTTTCAGGTCTCTCCAGAGATGTTCAATCGGGTTCAAATCCGGGCTCTGGCTGGGCCACTCAAGCACATTCAAAGACTTGTCTCTAAACCACTCCTGCTTTTTCTTGGATATGGATGGATATATAGCGGATATATAGCGTTTTGCAACAAAACCCATTTTAATACATCTTAAATATTTGAACTAAAAAGTCTGAGAACAGTAATATTTTATAAATACGTGAAGGTACCCTTAAGCAATCATTTCTGATTTAATTAAAACACACAAATGTGAAAGATACATGGCATTTTGGAATGCAATTCTTCATATATTTTCCCTCTGTCAGTCATCAAGTTTCTGTTTGATAAGATTTGATTGCTAATTGATTATATGCAATATGACTGTCCATATAAGGACATCCTGGATGCTGATCGTCAGAATTGTAGCTGTCACATAGTGATCTCTATCTAGTGGGCTCTGTGAGGGTGTCAGCGTCTAGTGACAATATAAGAGGCCTGTGTTTGATGTTGCAAGTCAGTCACATTTTAACCTTCTTCACCCCGAGACAGTCTCAAGTCATAGCCTGCTACTACTACTACTACTACTACTACTGTAAAGCCATGAAGACTCTTGCTCTCCTCTTCTCCTTTGCATTTGTGCTGGTCTTCACTGCGCCCACTAAGACATCTGATGAGATTCATCTACTGCAGAGGATCATGAAAGAGGCTAACAAGACCCTCAATGAAGACCCAGAGGTAAGAAGATTGAAATGTTGAAATATGACAAGTACTATAATGCATTATAACTGCATTATAATCCATTGTATCTACAGTGTTATCAAATGTTGCACTGCTCTATAGGATTAGAAGGTCTCTTGTTAAAAATGAAAAGGGGTCATGAAAAAATGCCACTATTGTGACATTTAGTCATCCTTTCAGGCCCTTTTGGACCAATTAGTGCCAGCGGAATTCAATCAAGATCACTGCAGGTTACACGGGGTAAGTTGCATCCATATTCTTGATGAAAATGATGAAAACATGATCGTGTGCAGGTTTCCACAGACACAGATTAAGCCTAGTCCTAGAGAATTAAAACTATGTTCAAATGGAGATTCACCGTTGAAAGAGCTCCTTAGTCCAAGAATAGGCTTATCTGTGTCCGGGAAATTGTCCCCTCATGTCCATCAGTGATAACTACTGTTAATTGATCTGTTAACTTACTCATGTCAACACTTGTTGATGCATGCAGACACTTGTTATTGCTGACCAGAAAGTTGACAATGTATTTAAAAAATTTCTACAGGCTATTTTAGCCATTACAGCAACAGATTCATCATACAACAATTAATAATTATAATAATCTCAAATTCCAGCCTAAAGATTTCTGCATAGCGGAGACGATCCTGTCTAACATAAACAAAACGCAGTTCGGGACTTCAGACAACAACATAGAGACAATCAGCAGAGTGCTGGAGCAGTACAATAAGGTAAGGAATCCTTCAGAAAAATCAACTTGGTTGAGGGGGTACTCTAGCTTGGATCGTAGATCTAAAGTGGTATGACAGCACAAACAGACTGGTACCCAGGCTAGGCTAGATTCAGTGAAACATCCAAATTGTCGCAGATAGAAATGCACGTGTCTGTTCAACACAACGTATTTATATCTTGTAACGTTGCTCCCACTTGAACAGAGCCCTGCTCTTGTCAATCAAACAGTAACAACTACTCTGAATATTTGTCATAACAATTATGTGTAAAGAAATAAAAAATAGAATAAAAAGTAACTCAAAACTTATACAGCGGTGTTCCAGACATGGATGAATCCTAGTCCTGGACTAAAAAGCACTTTAATGGAAATGCTCTTAATCTGGGTCCATGGACCTGTCTTTATCCTAGTCCAGAAAAACACCCCCATAATGCATTACTATTTGATTCATCCACAAAATAAATTGTGTTTCTTAACACAGGATGTATTGAACAACATGCAGGTTGTAGGCAAACACCCTGAGCCTTGTGGAAGTAGTTAGGGTTCTAAGGTAGTCTTCTGGGTTCTTTAGTCTATGGTTCTAAGTGGAATGTTCCGTTTTCTCCCCAGCTTCACCCTTCCAACTGCACTGTGAAGAACGGGGACGAGGAACAGCTCCGCGCTCTCCTGATGAAGCTCTACAACTGTGCCCAAGCCATCTATGCCCGTCCCCACCCTGTCACTCATCACAAAACGACCCCAGCACTTTGAGGGGACTGATGGGAACTCTGTCGACCGTGCATAGTCCAATAACACATATGATTATTTATTGAATTGTATTTAAATGTACTATGACATTTTTTTTGTACTATTTATAAATAAATTTACTAATTGATAAAAACATTTTTTTTTAAATAAATGTGGTTTATTGTTTAAGTGTTGATACAACTGCAGCAAAGATTTTCTAGATTTGACCTATTCCTGACTCTAGCCTCAAACTACATTTTATAATGTGGAATCACTGAACTGTCTGGCAGTCTCCACACTAAAGCACTGGTAAAACACAATCATTAACATTATACTGTATCGTGTGTGGACCACCGGGCAAATCGTGGAACAGGTCAACTTCGTGGCAGTGCCATGGCGTTATAGCATCAACCAATCATTCACATTTATTTTATAAAGCCCTTTTTACATCAGCAGTTGTCAAAGCGCTCTTCAGATACCCAGCCTAAAACCCCAAAGAACAAGCAATGCAGAAGCACAGTGACTAGGAAAAACTCCCTAGAAGTCAGGAAGAACCTAGAGTGGAAGAAACTTAGCATGATTCCAATCTTAAAACATGCTACACACGGCAACCAGACAAATCACACGGCAACCAGACAAATCAAAACAAGACTGAAATAAACAAAAAGATGGATGTTGAAAAAGGAACAAGAAAGAGTGAGATTAAACATGTCCAATAATTTAATAAATTATTAAGAGATACAGGGGGGCTCAGTAGATGTAAACATTTGACATACAGTATAATACAAAATAAAGACACTTTACTTCCACTAAAATGCACCATAAACGATGACATGAGAATGAAGAAATAAAAGCGTAATAAATGAGTTAATGTTTAATGGGTGAATGGTACTACTATATAGACGGGTTAGCTGACAACGTCACGAAAACGACACGCACGTCGATAAGGCAGAAGTTCGTGTGGCGTAATGATTCTGAACGGTCAGATAGCTAGCAACAATGACAAGAAGCTGCCATGTGGGGAATCGTAGGAGGCTGGTTTCAGCTCGTTGCATCTTCTTATTAACAACATGTCTTGTTTTGACTGATGTCACGTCTATGCTAATATGGCTGAAATTTGCTAGCTAACCAACAACTGTTAAGGATGTATTTTAGAGACCAGCGCTCATTGTGCAAATGTATTTATGTTTTCAAAGAACATTTGGAGACTAAATATAGTTAACCCTATAGTTGCTCACTCGTCGGTATTGTTGCTAAACAACCAGCCCGTCTATAGAAGCGGTATGTCATCCACGTCCTATCATTCAGACATAAAGGAGGAAACTAAGTTTAACCTTTCTCGCCCCGGGGTTCCGCTAGCAGAACACCCACAACATTCCACTGCCTTCGCAGCGCGCGAAATTCAAAAAATATTTTTTCGAAATATTTAACTTACACACATTAACAAGTCCAATACAGCAAATGGAAGATAAACATCTTGTGAATCCAGCCAACATGTCCGAGTTTTAAATGTTTTACAGCGTAAACACAATATATATTTATGTTAGCTCACAACAATAGCCAAACACACAACGCCATGTTTTCACTACAAACATAGCTTTCACAAAACCCACAAATAGAGATAAAATTAATCACTAACCTTTGAACAACTTCATCAGATGACAGTCTTATAACATCATGTTATACAATACATTTATGTTTTGTTCGAAAATGTGCATATTTATAGGTATAAATCGTGGTTTTACATTGCAGCCACCGTCACAAATAGTACCAAAACAGCCAGAATAATTACAGAGAGCAACGTGAAATACATAAATACCCATCATAAAACATTTATGAAAAATACATGTTGTACAGCAAATGAAAGATAAACATCTTGTGAATCCATCCAATATTTCCGATTTTGTACGTGTTTCACAGCGAAAACACAATATATAATTATGTTAGCTCACCACAATAGCCAAACACACAACGCCATTTATTCACCGCTAACATAGCTTTCACAAAACCCACAAATAGAGATAAAATAAATCACTAACCTTTGAACAACTTCATCAGATGACATCATGTTATACAATACATTTATGTTTGGTTCGAAAATGTGCATATTTATAGCTACGAATCGTGGTTTTACATTGTGAATACGGCACCATAATGCACCAAATTGTCCGGAGATATTTTGGACAGTCACGTAATCTAACCAAAAAACTCATCATAAACTTTGCTAAAAAATACATGTTGTACAGCAAATGAAAGATACACTGGTTCTTAATGCAACCGCTGTGTTAGATTTAAAAAAATAACTTTAGTACAAAGTACAGCATGCAATATTCTGAGACAGCGCCCAGCCATTCTCCGCCATGTTGGAGCCAACATATTCCACAAAAATACGAAATAACATCATAAATATTCTCTTACCTTTGATGATCTTCCATCAGAATGTAGTGCAGGGAGTCCTAGTTCCACAATAAATCGTTGTTTTGTTTTAGAATGTCCATTTCTTCTATCGAATTAGCAACTTTGGCTAGCATTGTGGAGCGCACATGTCCATCAACTCTTGACGCATGGAACGAAAAATTCCAGAAGTCACAATAAACGTCGAATAAACGGGTCAAACTCAGTTGAAAATCCATCTTTATGATGTTTTTCTCATATGTATCCAATAACGTCGAAGACGGAGCATTTCGTCGTGTATACCTAACGCATTGCAAAAAACAATGTAGTGTTCTCTGGTGCGCAGCTGAATACTGCCAATAGGGCGGACCTGTCACTCCAAAAGCTCTCATTTGGTCTCACATCAAGCTAGACACCCCATTCAACATTCTACTGCCTGTTGACATCTAAGTGGAAGGCGTATGAAGTGCATACAGATCCATAAATAAAAGGCAATTGAATAGGCAAGGCCTTACACAGAGCCCCATTTTCAGAACTTTCACTTCCTGTTTGGAAGTTTGCTGCCAAATGAGTTCTGTTTTACTCACAGATATAATTCAAACAGTTTTAGAAACTTCAGAGTGTTTTCTATCCAATAGTAATAATAATATGCATATCGTATGATCTAGAACAGAGTACGAGGCCGTTTAATTTGGGCACGATTTTTCCCCAAAGTGAAAACAGCGCCCCCTATTTCTAAGTTAAAGTACATTTTAGACTTCCATAAGTGTGATCCTTGAAATAAGGGAATTATGACCTGTGGTATAGATATGAATCATTTCTAGAACTCTTTTTGATTTTGACTATGTTGAAGGGTATCAGATGTATCCTAATGATGTCCTGCCATTAGAAGTGGTGGCGTCTTCATCTTAAATAACACGACTGTTGTTGTTGTCTGTAACGGCCGTCTGAAGAAGGAGTGGACCAAAGCGCAGCGTGGTAAGTGTTCATGATTTATTCATTAAACTGAACACTAAATAACAAAACAACAAAGAGAACGACCGAAACAGTTCTGTCAGGTGCAGAAACACAAAACAGAAAACAACTACCCACAAAACACAGCTGGGAAAAGGCTCCCTAAGTATGGTTCTCAATCAGAGACAACGATAGACAGCTGCCTCTGATTGAGAACCACACCCGGCCAAAACCAAAGAAGTACAAAACATAGAACATTAACATAGAATGCCAACCCAAATCACACCCTGACCAAACCAAAATAGAGACATAAAAAGATCTCTACGGTCAGGGCGTGACAGTAACCCCCCCAAAGGTGCGGACTCCGGACGCAAAACCTGAACCCATAGGGGAGGGTCTGGGTGGGCATTTGTCCACGTTGGCGGCTCTGGTGAGGGACGTAAGACCCCGCTCCACCTCTGGCTCGGCCCACTTAGGTGGCGCCTCTAGAGCGGGGACCCTCGCCGCCGACCCCGGACTAGGGACCCTCGAAGCGGGCCCCGGACAGGAGGGAGACTCTGGCAGCTCCGGACAGGAGGGAGACTCTGGCAGCTCCGGACAGGAGGGAGACTCTGGCAGCTCCGGACAGGAGGGAGACTCTGGCAGCTCCGGACAGGAGGGAGACTCTGGCAGCTCCGGACAGGAGGGAGACTCTGGCAGCTCCGGACAGGAGGGAGACTCTGGCAGCTCCGGACTCACCGGGCTGGGGAGACACACAGGAGACCTGGCTCTGGGAGCAGGCACAGGACTCACCAGGCTGGGGAGACATCCAGGAGGCCTCTTCCTTGGCCGAGGCACCGGATACACTGGGCCGTGGAGGCGCACTGGTGGTCTCGAGCACAGAGTTGGCCCCACCCGTTCTGGCTGGATGCCAGCTTCCACCCGGCAAATGCGGGACGCTGGCACCGAGCACACCGGCCTGTGAATGCTCCGCCTCGACACCATGAGCATCACCACACAGCACGGGGCCTGACCAGTCCCATGCTCGCCACGGTAAGCACAGGGAGTTGGCTCAGGTCTAGTACCTCACTCTGCCACACTCCCAGTGTGCCACCCCCCCAAAAATTGGGGGCTGCCTCTCGGGCTTCCTTGCCAGCCGTTTTCGTGTCACCAACTCCATTCTCCGGTATCCCTCCTCGCACTGTTCTAGAGAATCCAAGGCGGGCTCCGGCACTCTCCCTGGGTCGACCGACCACCTCTCTATCTCCTCCCAGGTTGTCTCAAACTCCAGATAGCACTGCTCACCTGTCCAGGAGTCCCTTTCACCACGCTGCTTGGTCCTTTGGTGGTGGGTAGTTCTGTCACGGCCGTCTGAAGAAGAAAGAGTGGACCAAAGCGCAGCGTGGTAAGTGTCCATGATTTATTAATGAAACTGAACACTAAATAACAAAACAACAAAGAGAACGAACAAAACCGAAACAATTCTGTCAGGCGCAGAAACACAAAACGACTACCCACAAAACACAGGTGGGAAAAGGCTACCTAAGTATGGTTCTCAATCAGAGACAACGATAGACAGCTGCCTCTGATTGAGAACCACACCCGGCCAAAACCAAAGAAATACAAAACATAGAAAATGAACATAGAATGCCCACCCAAATCACACCCTGACCACACCAAAATAGAGACATAAAACGATCTCTACGGTCAGGGCGTGACATCGTCGTTGTCTTGGCAGATGATGACATAGTCACAGCTTTGCACACTCTTGGCATTCTCTCAACCAGCTTCATCAGGTAGTCACCTGGAATGCATCTCAATTAACAGGTGTGCCTTCTTAAAAGTGAATTTGTGGAATTTCTTCCCTTAATGCGTCTGAGCCAATCAGTTGTGTTGTGACAAGATAGCCCTATTTGGTCAAATACCAAGTCCATATTATGGCAAGAACAGCTCAAATAAGCAAAGAGAAACGACAGTCCATCATTAGTTTAAGACATTTCAAGGTCTTTGAACGTTTCTTCAAGTGCAGTCGCAAAAACCATCAAGAGCTATGATGAAATCGGCTCTAATGAGGACCGTCACAGGAATGGAAGACCCAGAGTTACCTCTGCTGCAGAGGATAAGTTCATTAGAATTACCAGCCTCAGAAATTGCAGCCCAAATAAATTCTTCACAGAGTTCAAGTAACAGACACATCTCAACATCAACTGTTCAGAGGAGACTGTGTGAATCAGGCCTTCATGGTCGAATTGCTGCAAAGAAACCACTACTAAAGGACATCAATAAGAAGAAGAGACTTGCTTGGGCCAAGAAACCCGAGCAATGGACAATAGACCGGTGGAAATGTATCATTTGGGGTGGAGTCCAAATTTGAGATTTCCAACCGGAGTGTCTTTGTGAGATGTGGTGTTGGTGAACGGATGATCTCCGCATGTGTATTTCCCACCGTAAAGCATGGAGGAGGAGGTGTTATGGTGTGGGGGTGCTTTGCTGGTGACACTGTCTGTGATTTATTTAGAATTCAAGGCACACTTAACCAGCATGGCTACCACAGCCTTCTGCAGCGATACGCCATCCCATTTGGTTTGGGCTTAGTCCCACTATCATTTGTTTTTCAACAGGACAATAACCCAACACACCTCCAGGCTGTGTAAGGGCTATTTGACCAAGAAGGAGAGTGATGGAGTGCTGCATCAGGTGACCTGGCCTCCACAATCCCCCGACCTCAACCAAATTGAGATGGTTTGGGATGAGTCAGACCGCAGAGTGAAGGAAAAGCAGCCAACAAGTGCTCAGCCTATGTGGGAACTCCTTCAAGACTGTTGGAAAATCATTCCAGGTGAGGCTGGTTGAGAGAATGCCAAGAGTGTGCAAAGCTGTCATCAAGGCAGAGGGTGGCTACTTTGAAGAATCTCAAATCTAAAATATTTTTGGATTTGTTTAACACTTGATGATTCCATGTGTTATTTCACATATTTAATGTCTTCACTATTTTTCTACAATGTCGAAAATAGTCAAAATGAAGAAAAACCCTTGACAGAGTAGGGGTTCTAAAACTTTTGACCGGTAGTGTAAGTATTCAGACCCTTTACTCAGTACTTTGTTGAAACACCTTTGGAAGCGATTACAGCATTGAGTCTTCTTCGGTATGACACTACAAGCTTGGCACACTTGTATTTGGGGAGTTTCTCCCATTCTTCTGTGCAGATCCTTAGAATTTATGACAGGTTTGATGGGGAGAGTAGCTGCACAGCTGTTTTCAGGTCTCTCCAGAGATGTTCAATCGGGTTCAAATCCGGGCTCTGGCTGGGCCACTCAAGCACATTCAAAGACTTGTCTCTAAACCACTCCTGCTTTTTCTTGGCTGTGTGCTTAGGGCCGTTGTCCTGTTGGAAGATGACGCTTCGCCCAAGTCTGAGGTCCTGAACAGTCTGGAGCAGGTTTCATCAAGGTTCTCTCTGTACTTTGCTCCGTTCACCTTTCCCTCGATCCTGACTAGTCTAGTGATTTTAATGAGTTACATTTATTTAAGGACTGGGGCGAAGGTTCCCCTTCCAACAGGACAACTACCCTAAGCATACAGCAAAGACAATGCAGTGTAACGACGGGTGAGTGAAATGAATGAGGAGTCAACTGCAGAGAGCGAAATGTACGGGAAAACGCTTTAATGTCCTTCGAAAAACGTAACAGGTCCAAACATGGGTGAATGCCCAAAACACTGGCGCTACACAAACCCCAAAACCTTGTTACAAACACTGGACAGCGAAACCCAAAAACAGACACGCAACATCACCACATGTAACAACTAATAATCCCGCACAAACACTAGCGGGCAAAACGAACCTAAATAGTACCCATCCCAAAACCCCAACAAGGAACAGGTGAAAACAATTAGACAGACATAAACGAAAAGGAAAAGGGATCGGTGGCAGCTAGTAGACCGGCGACGACGACCGCCGAGCGCCACCCGAACAGGAAGGGGAGCCACCTTCGGTACTATTCGTGACAGTACCCCCCTCCTGACGCGCGGCCCCCGCAGCGCGCCGACACCGGCCTCGGGGACGACCCCGGGGGCGAGGTGCAGGGCGATCCGGATGGAGGCGATGGAATTCCCTTAGTATAGTTGGATCCAATATATCCCCCACCGGGACCCAGCACCTCTCCTCCGGCCCGTACCCCTCCCAGTCCACGAGGTACTGCAGGCCCCTCACCCGGCGTCTGGAGTCCAGAATGGACCGTATCGTGTACGCCGGGGACCCCTCTATGTCCAGAGGGGGCGGAGGGACCTCCGGAACCTCACCTTCCTGCATGGGACCAGCTACCACCGGCCTGAGGAGAGACACATGAAACGAGGGGTTAATACGATAATACGACGGAAGTAACAATCGATAACACACCTCGTTTATTCTCCTCAGGACTTTAAATTGCCCTACACACTGCGGACCCAGCTTCCGGCAGGGCAGGCGGAGGGGCAGGTTTCGGGTCGAGAGCCAGACCCTGTCCCCCGGTGCAAACACGGGGGCCTCACTGCGGTGACGGTCAGCGCTCTTCTTCTGCCGTCCACTCGCCTGACGCAATGACTCCTGGACGGCTCTCCAGGTCTCCTTAGAGCGCTGCACCCACTCCTCCACCGCAGGAGCCTCGGTCTGGCTCTGATGCCATGGTGCCAGAACCGGCTGGTACCCCAACACACACTCAAATGGTGACATGTTGGTAGAGGAGTGGCTTAGTGAGTTCTGGGCCATCTCTGCCCAGGGGATGTATCTTGACCACTCCCCTGGCCGGTCCTGGCAATACGACCGCAGAAACCTACCCACCTCCTGGTTCACTCTCTCCACCTGCCCATTACTCTCCGGGTGATAACCCGAGGTCAGGCTGACCGAGACCCCCAGACGCTCCATAAACGCCTTCCATACTCTGGACGTGAACTGGGGACCCCGATCAGAAACGATATCCTCGGGCACCCCGTAGTGCCGGAAGACATGGGTGAATAGTGCCTCCGCAGTCTGCAGGGCCGTAGGGAGACCGGGCAACGGGATAAGACGGCAGGACTTAGAGAACCGATCCACAGCGACCAGGATCGTCGTGTTCCCCTGAGACAGGGGAAGATCAGTAAGAAAATCCACCGATAGATGGGACCACGGCCGTTGTGGAACGGGGAGGGGTTGTAATTTCCCTCGTGGCAAATGCCTAGGAGCCTTACTCTGGGCGCAAACCGAACAGGAGGAGACATAGAATCGCACGTCTCTCACCAAGGTAGGCCACCAGTACTTCCCTCTAAGACTTCGCACCGTCCTCGAAATACCCGGGTGACCTGACGAGGGTAGACTATGAGCCCATCGAATCAATTGATCACGAACAGCGAGCGGCACATACCTACGACCCTCCGGGCACTGTGGAGGCGCAGGTTCCTCCCTTAGTGCCCGCTCGATGTCCGCGTCCACCTCCCATACTACCGGTGCTACCAGCTTGGCAGCCGGAATGATGGGAGTAGGATCGATGGACCGGTCATCAGTGTCGTATAGTCGGGACAGCGCGTCGGCCTTAGTATTGAGGGAACCTGGTCGATACGAAATCGTAAAACGAAATCGGGTGAAATACATGGCCCACCTTGCCTGACGAGGATTCAGTCTCCTAGCTGATCGGATATACTCCAGGTTACGGTGGTCAGTCCAGATGAGGAAAGGGTGCTTAGCCCCCTCAAGCCAGTGTCTCCACACCTTCAGAGCCTTAACCATGGCCAACAACTCCCTATCCCCCACATCATAATTCCGCTCCGCTGGCCCAAGCTTCTTCGAAGAAAAGGCACAGGGGCGGAGCTTCGGTGGCGTACCCGAGCGCTGGGAGAGCACAGCCCCAACCCCAGCCTCGGATGCGTCCACCTCAACCATGAACGCCAAAGAGGGGTCAGGATACGCCAACACTGGCGCGTTGGTGAACAGCGCCTTCAAACGACGGAAAGCTCTGTCCGCCTCTGCTGACCACTGCAAGCGCACCGGCCCCCCCTTCAGCAGTGAGGTAATAGGGGCCGCCACCTGACCAAAACCCCGGATAAACCTCCGGTAGTAATTGGCAAACCCTAAGAACCGCTGCACCTCCTTTACCGTGGTCGGAGTCGGCCAATTACGCACGGCATTTCCGAGGTGGAAATGCGATAACCCAGGAAGGAAACGGCTCGTTTGGAAAACTCACATTTCTCTGCCTTCACGTACAGGTCATGCTCCAGCAGTCGCCCAAGAACCTTGCGCACCAGAGACACATGCTCGGCGCGTGCAGCGGAGTAGATCAAGATGTCGTCAATATACACCACTACACCCTGTCCGTGCAGGTCTCTGAGAATCTCATCAACGAAGGATTGAAAGATGGCTGGAGCATTCTTTAACCCGTACGGCATGACGAGGTACTCATAATGGCCAGATGTGGTACTAAACGCGGTTTTCCACTCATCTCCCTCCCGAATACGCACCAGATTATATGCGCTCCTGAGGTCCAATTTCATGAAGAATCGCGCCCCGTGAAATGATTCCACCGCCGTAGTGATGAGAGGTAGTGGGTAACTAAAACCCACAGTGATGGAATTTAGACCTCGATAATCAATACACGGACGCAAACCACCCTCCTTTTTCTTCACAAAAAAAGAAACTCGAGGAGACGGGTGACATGGAGGGCCGAATGTACCCCTGTCCCAGAGCTTCCGTGACATATGTCTCCATAGCCAACGTCTCCTCCTGGGACAACGGATACACGTGACTCCTGGGGAGTGCAGCGTTTACCTGGAGGTTTATCACGCAATCCCACTGTCGATGGGGTGGTAATAGGGTCGCCTTCCTCTTACTGAAGGCGATAGCCAAATCGGCATACTCAGCAGGAATGCGCACGGTGGAAACCTGGTCTGGACTCTCCACCGTTGTCGCACCGATGGAAACTCCTAAACACCTGCCTGAACACTCATCAGACCACCCCTGGAGAGCTCCCTGTCTCCACGAAATAGTAGGATTGTGAATAGCCAGCCAGGGAATCCCCAACACCACCGGAAATGCAGGTGAATCGATAAGGAACAGACTAATCCGCTCCTTATGATTTCCCTGCGTCATCATCTCCAGAGGAATCGTGGCTTCCCTGACCAGCCCTGACCCTAACGGTCGACTATCTAAGGAGTGCACAGGGAAGGGGGGGTCTACCTTGACTAACGGAATCCTCAACCTCTGGGCGAGTCCGCGATCAATAAAATTCCCCGCTGCGCCTGAATCGACTAGCGCCTTATGCTGGAGAGATGGGAAAAACCTTAGAAAACAGATTAACAAAAACATGTGACCAACAGGAAGCTCTGGGAGAGTGTGGTGCTGACTCACCTGGGGTGACCGAGGAGTGTTCTGCCTGCCCTCTCGACTCCCAGATGGACTCCTCCAGCACCGACCGGAAGTGTGCCCTCTCCGGCCACACTGGGTACAGGAGGAGCCTCCTCCTCCGGTCTCCCTAGACGCAGCCCCTCCTAGCTCCATAGGAATGGGAGCGGGGGGGGCAGGAGGTGGAACTGACAGGACCCTTTCAGAACGTCCGCGAGCAGCCAGCAGATGGTCTAGCCGGATTGACATGTCAATCAGCTCATCCAAGCTGAGCGTAGTGTCCCGACCAGCCAGTTCCCTGCGGACGTCCTCTCTTAGGCTACACCTGTAATGGTCTATCAGGGCCCTGTCGTTCCACCCGGCTCCAGCGGCCAAAGTTCGGAAGTCCAATGCAAAATCCAGCGCTCTCCTCACCCCCTGCCGGAGATGGAACAACCTCTCAACCGCCGCTCGGCCATCCGGGGGATGATCGAACACAGCCCGGAAACGGCGGGTGAACTCCAGGTAGTGACCCCTCGCTGAGTCGGGCCCATTCCAGACGGCGTTGGCCCACTCCAGGGCCCTACCCGTCAGGCAGGAAACGAGGACATTCATGCTCTCCTCGTCCGAGGGAGCAGGCCGTATGGTGGCCAGGTAGAGATCAAGTTGTAGCAGAAATCCCTGGCACCCGACCGCTGCTCCATCGTACTCCCTCGGAGGCGTGATGCGCAGGGCGCTGGCACCGGATCCCGCTGGAGGAGATGGTAGAGTTGCTGGTGGGAGGGTAGGTGGGGTAGTAGGGAGACCACTACTCTCCCAACGGCCCATCCTCTCCATCATCTGATCCATTGCTGATCCAATGCGATGGAGGATGGACGTATGATGAAGGACTCTCTCCTCCATCGTGGGGAGAGGGGTGGTCGCTGCTCCTGCTGACTCCATCTGGTGGTGCGGGCTTCTGTAACGACGGGTGAGTGAAATGAATGAGGAGTCAACTGCAGAGAGCGAAATGTACGGGAAAACGCTTTAATGTCCTTCGAAAAACGTAACAGGTCCAAACATGGGTGAATGCCCAAAACACTGGCGCTACACAAACCCCAAAACCTTGTTACAAACACTGGACAGCGAAACCCAAAAACAGACACGCAACATCACCACATGTAACAACTAATAATCCCGCACAAACACTAGCGGGCAAAACGAACCTAAATAGTACCCATCCCA
This sequence comes from Salvelinus namaycush, assembly GCF_016432855.1. Classification (NCBI taxonomy): domain Eukaryota; kingdom Metazoa; phylum Chordata; class Actinopteri; order Salmoniformes; family Salmonidae; genus Salvelinus; species Salvelinus namaycush. The sequence continues at coordinate 640,965 of NW_024059785.1, forward strand.
AAACCCCAACAAGGAACAGGTGAAAACAATTAGACAGACATAAACGAAAAGGAAAAGGGATCGGTGGCAGCTAGTAGACCGGCGACGACGACCGCCGAGCGCCACCCGAACAGGAAGGGGAGCCACCTTCGGTACTATTCGTGACAGTACCCCCCTCCTGACGCGCGGCCCCCGCAGCGCGCCGACACCGGCCTCGGGGACGACCCCGGGGGCGAGGTGCAGGGCGATCCGGATGGAGGCGATGGAATTCCCTTAGTATAGTTGGATCCAATATATCCCCCACCGGGACCCAGCACCTCTCCTCCGGCCCGTACCCCTCCCAGTCCACGAGGTACTGCAGGCCCCTCACCCGGCGTCTGGAGTCCAGAATGGACCGTATCGTGTACGCCGGGGACCCCTCTATGTCCAGAGGGGGCGGAGGGACCTCCGGAACCTCACCTTCCTGCATGGGACCAGCTACCACCGGCCTGAGGAGAGACACATGAAACGAGGGGTTAATACGATAATACGACGGAAGTAACAATCGATAACACACCTCGTTTATTCTCCTCAGGACTTTAAATTGCCCTACACACTGCGGACCCAGCTTCCGGCAGGGCAGGCGGAGGGGCAGGTTTCGGGTCGAGAGCCAGACCCTGTCCCCCGGTGCAAACACGGGGGCCTCACTGCGGTGACGGTCAGCGCTCTTCTTCTGCCGTCCACTCGCCTGACGCAATGACTCCTGGACGGCTCTCCAGGTCTCCTTAGAGCGCTGCACCCACTCCTCCACCGCAGGAGCCTCGGTCTGGCTCTGATGCCATGGTGCCAGAACCGGCTGGTACCCCAACACACACTCAAATGGTGACATGTTGGTAGAGGAGTGGCTTAGTGAGTTCTGGGCCATCTCTGCCCAGGGGATGTATCTTGACCACTCCCCTGGCCGGTCCTGGCAATACGACCGCAGAAACCTACCCACCTCCTGGTTCACTCTCTCCACCTGCCCATTACTCTCCGGGTGATAACCCGAGGTCAGGCTGACCGAGACCCCCAGACGCTCCATAAACGCCTTCCATACTCTGGACGTGAACTGGGGACCCCGATCAGAAACGATATCCTCGGGCACCCCGTAGTGCCGGAAGACATGGGTGAATAGTGCCTCCGCAGTCTGCAGGGCCGTAGGGAGACCGGGCAACGGGATAAGACGGCAGGACTTAGAGAACCGATCCACAGCGACCAGGATCGTCGTGTTCCCCTGAGACAGGGGAAGATCAGTAAGAAAATCCACCGATAGATGGGACCACGGCCGTTGTGGAACGGGGAGGGGTTGTAATTTCCCTCGTGGCAAATGCCTAGGAGCCTTACTCTGGGCGCAAACCGAACAGGAGGAGACATAGAATCGCACGTCTCTCACCAAGGTAGGCCACCAGTACTTCCCTCTAAGACTTCGCACCGTCCTCGAAATACCCGGGTGACCTGACGAGGGTAGACTATGAGCCCATCGAATCAATTGATCACGAACAGCGAGCGGCACATACCTACGACCCTCCGGGCACTGTGGAGGCGCAGGTTCCTCCCTTAGTGCCCGCTCGATGTCCGCGTCCACCTCCCATACTACCGGTGCTACCAGCTTGGCAGCCGGAATGATGGGAGTAGGATCGATGGACCGGTCATCAGTGTCGTATAGTCGGGACAGCGCGTCGGCCTTAGTATTGAGGGAACCTGGTCGATACGAAATCGTAAAACGAAATCGGGTGAAATACATGGCCCACCTTGCCTGACGAGGATTCAGTCTCCTAGCTGATCGGATATACTCCAGGTTACGGTGGTCAGTCCAGATGAGGAAAGGGTGCTTAGCCCCCTCAAGCCAGTGTCTCCACACCTTCAGAGCCTTAACCATGGCCAACAACTCCCTATCCCCCACATCATAATTCCGCTCCGCTGGCCCAAGCTTCTTCGAAAAAAAGGCACAGGGGCGGAGCTTCGGTGGCGTACCCGAGCGCTGGGAGAGCACAGCCCCAACCCCAGCCTCGGATGCGTCCACCTCAACCATGAACGCCAAAGAGGGGTCAGGATACGCCAACACTGGCGCGTTGGTGAACAGCGCCTTCAAACGACGGAAAGCTCTGTCCGCCTCTGCTGACCACTGCAAGCGCACCGGCCCCCCCTTCAGCAGTGAGGTAATAGGGGCCGCCACCTGACCAAAACCCCGGATAAACCTCCGGTAGTAATTGGCAAACCCTAAGAACCGCTGCACCTCCTTTACCGTGGTCGGAGTCGGCCAATTACGCACGGCATTTCCGAGGTGGAAATGCGATAACCCAGGAAGGAAACGGCTCGTTTGGAAAACTCACATTTCTCTGCCTTCACGTACAGGTCATGCTCCAGCAGTCGCCCAAGAACCTTGCGCACCAGAGACACATGCTCGGCGCGTGCAGCGGAGTAGATCAAGATGTCGTCAATATACACCACTACACCCTGTCCGTGCAGGTCTCTGAGAATCTCATCAACGAAGGATTGAAAGATGGCTGGAGCATTCTTTAACCCGTACGGCATGACGAGGTACTCATAATGGCCAGATGTGGTACTAAACGCGGTTTTCCACTCATCTCCCTCCCGAATACGCACCAGATTATATGCGCTCCTGAGGTCCAATTTCATGAAGAATCGCGCCCCGTGAAATGATTCCACCGCCGTAGCGATGAGAGTTAGTGGGTAACTAAAACCCACAGTGATGGAATTTAGACCTCGATAATCAATACACGGACGCAAACCACCCTCCTTTTTCTTCACAAAAAAAGAAACTCGAGGAGACGGGTGACATGGAGGGCCGAATGTACCCCTGTCCCAGAGCTTCCGTGACATATGTCTCCATAGCCAACGTCTCCTCCTGGGACAACGGATACACGTGACTCCTGGGGAGTGCAGCGTTTACCTGGAGGTTTATCACGCAATCCCACTGTCGATGGGGTGGTAATAGGGTCGCCTTCCTCTTACTGAAGGCGATAGCCAAATCGGCATACTCAGCAGGAATGCGCACGGTGGAAACCTGGTCTGGACTCTCCACCGTTGTCGCACCGATGGAAACTCCTAAACACCTGCCTGAACACTCATCAGACCACCCCTGGAGAGCTCCCTGTCTCCACGAAATAGTAGGATTGTGAATAGCCAGCCAGGGAATCCCCAACACCACCGGAAATGCAGGTGAATCGATAAGGAACAGACTAATCCGCTCCTTATGATTTCCCTGCGTCATCATCTCCAGAGGAATCGTGGCTTCCCTGACCAGCCCTGACCCTAACGGTCGACTATCTAAGGAGTGCACAGGGAAGGGGGGGTCTACCTTGACTAACGGAATCCTCAACCTCTGGGCGAGTCCGCGATCAATAAAATTCCCCGCTGCGCCTGAATCGACTAGCGCCTTATGCTGGAGAGATGGGAAAAACCTTAGAAAACAGATTAACAAAAACATGTGACCAACAGGAAGCTCTGGGAGAGTGTGGTGCTGACTCACCTGGGGTGACCGAGGAGTGTTCTGCCTGCCCTCTCGACTCCCAGATGGACTCCTCCAGCACCGACCGGAAGTGTGCCCTCTCCGGCCACACTGGGTACAGGAGGAGCCTCCTCCTCCGGTCTCCCTAGACGCAGCCCCTCCTAGCTCCATAGGAATGGGAGCGGGGGGGGCAGGAGGTGGAACTGACAGGACCCTTTCAGAACGTCCGCGAGCAGCCAGCAGATGGTCTAGCCGGATTGACATGTCAATCAGCTCATCCAAGCTGAGCGTAGTGTCCCGACCAGCCAGTTCCCTGCGGACGTCCTCTCTTAGGCTACACCTGTAATGGTCTATCAGGGCCCTGTCGTTCCACCCGGCTCCAGCGGCCAAAGTTCGGAAGTCCAATGCAAAATCCAGCGCTCTCCTCACCCCCTGCCGGAGATGGAACAACCTCTCAACCGCCGCTCGGCCATCCGGGGGATGATCGAACACAGCCCGGAAACGGCGGGTGAACTCCAGGTAGTGACCCCTCGCTGAGTCGGGCCCATTCCAGACGGCGTTGGCCCACTCCAGGGCCCTACCCGTCAGGCAGGAAACGAGGACATTCATGCTCTCCTCGTCCGAGGGAGCAGGCCGTATGGTGGCCAGGTAGAGATCAAGTTGTAGCAGAAATCCCTGGCACCCGACCGCTGCTCCATCGTACTCCCTCGGAGGCGTGATGCGCAGGGCGCTGGCACCGGATCCCGCTGGAGGAGATGGTAGAGTTGCTGGTGGGAGGGTAGGTGGGGTAGTAGGGAGACCACTACTCTCCCAACGGCCCATCCTCTCCATCATCTGATCCATTGCTGATCCAATGCGATGGAGGATGGACGTATGATGAAGGACTCTCTCCTCCATCGTGGGGAGAGGGGTGGTCGCTGCTCCTGCTGACTCCATCTGGTGGTGCGGGCTTCTGTAACGACGGGTGAGTGAAATGAATGAGGAGTCAACTGCAGAGAGCGAAATGTACGGGAAAACGCTTTAATGTCCTTCGAAAAACGTAACAGGTCCAAACATGGGTGAATGCCCAAAACACTGGCGCTACACAAACCCCAAAACCTTGTTACAAACACTGGACAGCGAAACCCAAAAACAGACACGCAACATCACCACACGTAACAACTAATAATCCCGCACAAACACTAGCGGGCAAAACGAACCTAAATAGTACCCATCCCAAAACCCCAACAAGGAACAGGTGAAAACAATTAGACAGACATAAACGAAAAGGAAAAAGGGATCGGTGGCAGCTAGTAGACCGGCGACGACGACCGCCGAGCACCACCCGAACAGGAAGGGGAGCCACCTTCGGTAGTATTCGTGACATGCAGAAGTGGCTTCGGAAAAGTCTATGAATGTTCTTGAGTTGCCCAGCCAGAGCCCGGACTTGAACTCGATCGATCATCTCTGGAGAGACCTGAAAATAGCTGCGCAGCGACGCTCCCCATCCAACCTGACAGAGCTTGAGAGGATCTACAGAGAAGAATTGGAGAAACTCCCCAAATACAGATGTGTCAAGCTTGTAGAGTCATACCCAAGAAGACTCGAGGCTGTAATCACTGTCAAAGATGCTTCAACAACAAAACAAGTACTGAGTAAAGGGTCTAAATACTTCGGTAAATGTGATATTTCAGTTTTTTTATACATTTGTGACATCAATATAAATTGTTTATTTTTTATTCATCAGTACAGTAATATGAGATCTGTGCATAAAATATTTACATTTGAGTGATTTAGCAGATAGTCATATCTAGAGCAACTTACAGCAAGTATATTCATCTTCAGATAGCTAGGTGAGACAACCACATATCAGTCAAATATACAGGATACCAACGTTCCATTACAGCTTAACAATGGATATATAGCGTTTTGCAACAAAACCCATTTTAATACATCTTAAATACTTGAACTAAAAAGTCTGAGAACAGTAATATTTTACAAATACGTGAAGGTAACCTTAAGCAATCATTTCTGATTTAATTAAAACACACAAATGTGAAAGTTACATGGCATTTTGGATTGTAATTCTTCATATATTTTCCCTCTGTCAGTCATCAAGTTTCTGTTTGATAAGATTTGATTGCTAATTGATTATATGCAATATGACTGTCCATATAAGGACATCCTGGATGCTGATCGGCAGAATTGTAGCTGTGACGTAGTGATCTCTATCTAGTGGGCTCTGTGAGGGTGTCAGCGTCTAGTGACAATATAAGAGGCCTGTGTTTGATGTTGCAAGTCAGTCACATTTTAACCTTCTTCACCCCGAGACAGTCTCAAGTCATAGCTTGCTACTACTACTACTACTACTACTACTGTAAAGCCATGAAGACTCTTGCTCTCCTCTTCTCCTTTGCATTTGTGCTGGTCTTCACTGCGCCCACTAAGACATCTGATGAGATTCATCTACTGCAGAGGATCATGAAAGAGGCTATCAAGACCCTCAATGAAGACCCAGAGGTAAGAAGATTGAAATGTTGAAATATGACAAGTACTATAATGCATTATAACTGCATTATAATCCATTGTATCTACAGTGTTATCAAATGTTGCACTGCTCTATAGGATTAGAAGGTCTCTTGTTAAAAATGAAAAGGGGTCATGAAAAAATGCCACTATTGTGACATTTAGTCATCCTTTCAGGCCCTTTTGGACCAATTAGTGCCAGCGGAATTCAATCAAGATCGCTGCAGGTTACACGGGGTAAGTTGCATCCATATTCTTGATGAAAATGATGAAAACATGATCGACAGTGTGCAGGTTTCCACAGACACAGATTAAGCCTAGTCCTAGAGAATTAAAACTATGTTCAAATGGAGATTCACCGTTGAAAGAGCTCCTTAGTCCAAGAATAGGCTTATCTGTGTCCGGGAAATTGTCCCCTCATGTCCATCAGTGATAACTACTGTTAATTGATCTGTTAACTTACTCATGTCAACACTTGTTGATGCATGCAGACACTTGTTATTGCTGACCAGAAAGTTGACAATGTATTTAAAAATTTCCTACAGGCTATTTTAGCCATTACAGCAACAGATTCATCATACAACAATTAATAATTATAATAATCTCAAATTCCAGCCTAAAGATTTCTGCATAGCAAAGAAGATGCTGTCTAACATAAACAAAACGCAGTTCGGGAATACAGACAACATAGAGACAATCAGCAGAGTGCTGGAGCAGTACAATAAGGTAAGGAATCATTTAGACAAATCAACTTGGTTGAGGGGGTACTCTAGCTTGGATCGCAGATCTAAAGTGGTATGACAGCACAAACAGACTGGTACCCAGGCTAGGCTAGATTCAGTGAAACATCCAAATTGTCGCAGATAGAAATGCACGTGTCTGTTCAACACAACGTATTTTTTTCTTGTAATGTTGCTCCCACTTGAACAGAGCCCTGCTCTTGTCAATCAAACAGTAACAACTACTCTGAATATTTGTCATAACAATTATGTGTAAAGAAATAAAAAATAGAATATAAAGTAACTCAAAACTTATACAGCGGTGTTCCAGACATGGATGAATCCTAGTCCTGGACTAAAAAGCACTTTTTTAATGGAAATGCTCTTAATCTGGGTCCATGGAACTGTCTGTATCCTAGTCCAGAAAAACACCCCCATAATGCATTACTATTTGATTCATCCACAAAATAAATTGTGTTTCTTAACACAGGATGTATTGAACAACATGCAGGTTGTAGGCAAACACCCTGAGCCTTGTGGAAGTAGTTAGGGTTCTAAGGTAGTCTTCTGGGTTCTTTAGTCTATGGTTCTAAGTGGAATGTTCCGTTTTCTCCCCAGCTTCACACTTCCAACTGCACTGTGAAGAAGAACGGGGACGAGGAACAGCTCCGCGCTCTCCTGATGAAGCTCTACAACTGTGCCCAAGCCATCTATGCCCATCCCCACCCTGTCACTCATCACAAAACGACCCCAGCACTTTAAGGGGACTGATGGGAACTCTGTCGACCGTGCATAGTCCAATAACACATATGATTATTTATTGAATTGTATTTAAATGTACTATGACATTTATTTTTGTACTATTTATAAATAAATTAACTAATTGGTAAAAACATTTTTTTTTTTTTTTTATAAATGTGGTTTATTGTTTAAGTGTTGATACAACTGCAGCAAAGATTTTCTAGATTTGACCTATTCCTGACTCTAGCCTCAAACTACATTTTATAATGTGGAATCACTGAACTGTCTGGCAGTCTCCACACTAAAGCACTGGTAAAACACAATCATTAACATTATACTGTATCGTGTGTGGACCACCGGGCAAATCGTGGAACAGGTCAACTTCGTGGCAGTGCCATGGCGTTATAGCATCAACCAATCATTCACATTTATTTTATAAAGCCCTTTTTACATCAGCAGTTGTCAAAGCGCTCTTCAGATACCCAGCCTAAAACCCCAAAGAACAAGCAATGCAGAAGCACAGTGACTAGGAAAAACTCCCTAGAAGTCAGGAAGAACCTAGAGTGGAAGAAACTTAGCATGATTCCAATCTTAAAACATGCTACACACGGCAACCAGACAAATCACACGGCAACCAGACAAATCAAAACAAGACTGAAATAAACAAAAAGATGGATGTTGAAAAAGGAACAAGAAAGAGTGAGATTAAACATGTCCAATAATTTAATAAATTATTAAGAGATACAGGGGGGCTCAGTAGATGTAAACATTTGACATACAGTATAATACAAAATAAAGACACTTTACTTCCACTAAAATGCACCATAAACGATGACATGAGAATGAAGAAATAAAAGCGTAATAAATGAGTTAGTGTTTAATGGGTGAATGGTACTACTATATAGACGGGTTAGCTGACAACGTCACGAAAACGACACGCACGTCGATAAGGCAGAAGTTCGTGTGGCGTAATGATTCTGAACGGTCAGATAGCTAGCAACAATGACAAGAAGCTGCCATGTGCGGAATCGTAGGAGGCTGGTTTCAGCTCGTTGCATCTTCTTATTAACAACATGTCTTGTTTTGACTGATGTCACGTCTATGCTAATATGGCTGAAATTTGCTAGCTAACCAACAACTGTTAAGGATGTATTTTAGAGACAAGCGCTCATTGTGCAAATGTATTTATGTTTTCAAAGAACATTTGGAGACTAAATATAGTTTGCTCTATAGTTGCTCACTCGTCGGTATTGTTGCTAAACAACCAGCCCGTCTATAGAAGCGGTATGTCATGCACGTCCTATCATTCAGACATAAAGGAGGAAACTAAGTTTAACCTTTCTCGCCCCGGGGTTCCGCTAGCGGAACACCCACAACATTCCGCTGCGAAATTCAAAAATATATTTTAGAAATATTTAACTTCCACACATTAACAAGTCCAATACAGCAAATGAAAGATAAACATCTTGTGAATCCAGCCAACATGTCCGATTTTTAAAATGTTTTACAGCGAAAACACAATATATATTTATGTTAGTTCACAACAATAGCCAAACACACAACGCCATGTTTTCACTGCAAACATAGCTTTCACAAAACCCACAAATAGAGATAAAATTAATCACTAACCTTTGAACAACTTCATCAGATGACAGTCTTATAACATCATGTTATACAATACATTTATGTTTTGTTCGAAAATGTGCATATTTATAGGTATAAATCGTGGTTTTACATTGCAGCCACCGTCACAAATAGTACCAAAACAGCCAGAATAATTAGAGAGCAACGTGAAATACATAAATACTCATCATAAAACATTTATGAAAAATACATGTTGTACAGCAAATGAAAGATAAACATCTTGTGAATCCAGGCAATATTTCCGATTTTTTAAGTGTTTCACAGCGAAAACACAATATATAATTATGTTAGCTCACCACAATAGCCAAACACACAACGCCATTTATTCACCGCTGACATAGCTTTCACAAAACCCACAAATAGAGATAAAAATAATCACTAACCTTTGAACAACTTCATCAGATGACATCATGTTATACAATACATTTATGTTTTGTTAGAAAATGTGCATATTTATAGCTACAAATCGTGGTTTTACATTGTGAATACGGCACCATAATGCACCAAATTGTCCGGAGATATTTTGGACAGTCACGTAATCTAACCAAAAAACTCATCATAAACTTTGCTAAAAAATACATGTTGTACAGCAAATGAAAGATACACTGGTTCTTAATGCAACCGCTGTGTTAGATTTAAAAAAATAACTTTAGTACAAAGTACAGCATGCAATATTCTGAGACAGTGCCCAGCCATTCTCCGCCATGTTGGAGCCAACATATTCCACAAAAATACGAAATAACATCATAAATATTCTCTTACCTTTGATGATCTTCCATCAGAATGTAGTGCAGGGAGTCCTAGTTCCACAATAAATCGTTGTTTTGTTTTAGAATGTCCATTTCTTCTGTCGAATTAGCAACTTTGGCTAGCATTGTGGAGCGCACATGTCCATCAACTCTTGACGCATGGAACGAAAAATTCCAGAAGTCACAATAAACGTCGAATAAACGGGTCAAACTCAGTTGAAAATCCATCTTCATGATGTTTTTCTCATATGTATCCAATAACGTCGAAGACGGAGCATTTCGTCGTGTACACCTAACGCATTGCAAAAAACAATGTAGTGTTCTCTGGTGCGCAGCTGAATACTGCCAATAGGGCGGACCTGTCACTCCAAAAGCTCTCATTCGGTCTCACATCAAGCTAGACACCCCATTCAACATTCTACTGCCTGTTGACATCTAAGTGGAAGGCGTATGAAGTGCATACAGATCCATAAATAAAAGGCAATTGAATAGGCAAGGCCTTACACAGAGCCCCATTTTCAGAACTTTCACTTCCTGTTTGGAAGTTTGCTGCCAAATGAGTTCTGTTTTACTCACAGATATAATTCAAACAGTTTTAGAAACTTCAGAGTGTTTTCTATCCAATAGTAATAATAATATGCATATCGTATGATCTAGAACAGAGTACGAGGCCGTTTAATTTGGGCACCATTTTTTCCCAAAGTGAAAACAGCGCCCCCTATTTCTAAGTTAAAGTACATTTTAGACTTCCATAAGTGTGATCCTTGAAATAAGGGAATTATGACCTGTGGTATAGATATGAATCATTTCTAGAACTCTTTTTGATTTTGACTATGTTGAAGGGTATCAGATGTATCCTAATGATGTCCTGCCATTAGAAGTGGTGGCGTCTTCATCTTAAATAACACGACTGTTGTTGTTGTCTGTAACGGCCGTCTGAAGAAGGAGTGGACCAAAGCGCAGCGTGGTAAGTGTTCATGATTTATTCATTAAACTGAACACTAAATAACAAAACAACAAAGAGAACGACCGAAACAGTTCTGTCAGGTGCAGAAACACAAAACAGAAAACAACTACCCACAAAACACAGCTGGGAAAAGGCTCCCTAAGTATGGTTCTCAATCAGAGACAACGATAGACAGCTGCCTCTGAGAACCACACCCGGCCAAAACCAAAGAAGTACAAAACATAGAAAATTAACATAGAATGCCAACCCAAATCACACCCTGACCAAACCAAAATAGAGACATAAAAAGATCTCTACGGTCAGGGCGTGACAGTAACCCCCCCAAAGGTGCGGACTCCGGACGCAAAACCTGAACCCATAGGGGAGGGTCTGGGTGGGCATTTGTCCACGTTGGCGGTTCTGGTGAGGGACGTAAGACCCCGCTCCACCTCTGGCTCGGCCCACTTAGGTGGCGCCTCTAGAGCAGGGACCCTCGCCGCCGACCCCGGACTAGGGACCCTCGAAGCGGGCCCCAGACAGGAGGGAGACTCTGGCAGCTCCGGACAGGAGGGAGACTCTGGCAGCTCCGGACAGGAGGGAGACTCTGGCAGCTCCGGACAGGAGGGAGACTCTGGCAGCTCCGGACAGGAGGGAGACTCTGGCAGCTCCGGACAGGAGGGAGACTCTGGCAGCTCCGGACAGGAGGGAGACTCTGGCAGCTCCGGACAGGAGGGAGACTCCTGCAGCTCCGGACAGGAGGGAGACTCTGGCAGCTCCGGACAGGAGGGAGACTGGCAGGTCCGGACTCACCGGGCTGGGGAGACACACAGGAGACCTGGCTCTGGGAGCAGGCACAGGACTCACCAGGCTGGGGAGACATCCAGGAGGCCTCTTCCTTGGCCGAGGCAACGGATACACTGGGCCGTGGAGGCGCACTGGTGGTCTCGAGCACAGAGTTGGCCCCACCCGTTCTGGCTGGATGCCAGCTTCCACCCGGCAAATGCGGGACGCTGGCACCGAGCACACCGGCCTGTGAATGCTCCGCCTCGACACCATGAGTATCACCACACAGCACGGGGCCTGACCAGTCCCATGCTCGCCACGGTAAGCACAGGGAGTTGGCTCAGGTCTAGTACCTCACTCTGCCACACTCCCAGTGTGCCACCCCCCCCCCAAAAAAAATTTGAGGGCTGCCTCTCGGGCTTCCTTGCCAGCCGTTTTCGTGTCACCAACTCCATTCTCCGGTATCCCTCCTCGCACTGTTCTAGAGAATCCAAGGCGGGCTCCGGCACTCTCCCTGGGTCGACCGACCACCTCTCTATCTCCTCCCAGGTTGTCTCAAACTCCAGATAGCACTGCTCACCTGTCCAGGAGTCCCTTTCACCACGCTGCTTGGTCCTTTGGTGGTGGGTAGTTCTGTCACGGCCGTCTGAAGAAGAAAGAGTGGACCAAAGCGCAGCGTGGTAAGTGTCCATGATTTATTAATAAAACTGAACACTAAATAACAAAACAACAAAGAGAACGAACAAAACCGAAACAATTCTGTCAGGCGCAGAAACACAAAACGACTACCCACAAAACACAGGTGGGAAAAGGATACCTAAGTATGGTTCTCAATCAGAGACAACGATAGACAGCTGCCTCTGATTGAGAACCACACCCGGCCAAAACCAAAGAAATACAAAACATAGAAAATGAACATAGAATGCCCACCCAAATCACACCCTGACCACACCAAAATAGAGACATAAAACGATCTCTACGGTCAGGGCGTGACATCGTCGTTGTCTTGGCAGATGATGACATAGTCACAGCTTTGCACACTCTTGGCATTCTCTCAACCAGCTTCATCAGGTAGTCACCTGGAATGCATCTCAATTAACAGGTGTGCCTTCTTAAAAGTGAATTTGTGGAATTTCTTCCCTTAATGCGTCTGAGCCAATCAGTTGTGTTGTGACAAGATAGCCCTATTTGGTCAAATACCAAGTCCATATTATGGCAAGAACAGCTCAAATAAGCAAAGAGAAACGACAGTCCATCATTAGTTTAAGACATTTCAAGGTCTTTGAACGTTTCTTCAAGTGCAGTCGCAAAAACCATCAAGAGCTATGATGAAATCGGCTCTAATGAGGACCGTCACAGGAATGGAAGACCCAGAGTTACCTCTGCTGCAGAGGATAAGTTCATTAGAATTACCAGCCTCAGAAATTGCAGCCCAAATAATTTCTTCACAGAGTTCAAGTAACAGACACATCTCAACATCAACTGTTCAGAGGAGACTGTGTGAATCAGGCCTTCATGGTCGAATTGCTGCAAAGAAACCACTACTAAAGGACATCAATAAGAAGAAGAGACTTGCTTGGGCCAAGAAACCCGAGCAATGGACAATAGACCGGTGGAAATGTATCATTTGGGGTGGAGTCCAAATTTGAGATTTCCAACCGGAGTGTCTTTGTGAGATGTGGTGTTGGTGAACGGATGATCTCCGCATGTGTATTTCCCACCGTAAAGCATGGAGGAGGAGGTGTTATGGTGTGGGGGTGCTTTTCTGGTGACACTGTCTGTGATTTATTTAGAATTCAAGGCACACTTAACCAGCATGGCTACCACAGCCTTCTGCAGCGATACGCCATCCCATCTGGTTTGGGCTTAGTCCCACTATCATTTGTTTTTCAACAGGACAATAACCCAACACACCTCCAGGCTGTGTAAGGGCTATTTGACCAAGAAGGAGAGTGATGGAGTGCTGCATCAGGTGACCTGGCCTCCACAATCCCCCGACCTCAACCAAATTGAGATGGTTTGGGATGAGTCAGACCGCAGAGTGAAGGAAAAGCAGCCAACAAGTGCTCAGCATATGTGGGAACTCCTTCAAGACGGTTGGAAAATCATTCCAGAGGAAGCTGGTTGAGAGAATGCCAAGAGTGTGCAAAGCTGTCATCAAGGCAGAGGGTGGCTACTTTGAAGAATCTCAAATCTAAAATATTTTTGGATTTGTTTAACACTTGATGATTCCATATGTGTTATTTCACATTTTTAATGTCTTCACTATTTTTCTACAATGTAGAAAATAGTCAAAATGAAGAAAAACCCTTGAAAGAGTAGGTGTTCTAAAACTTTTGACCGGTAGTGTAAGTATTCAGACCCTTTACTCAGTACTTTGTTGAAACACCTTTGGAAGCGATTACAACATTGAGTCTTCTTCGGTATGACACTACAAGCTTGGCACACTTGTATTTGGGGAGTTTCTCCCATTCTTCTGTGTAGATCCTTAGAAGTTATGACAGGTTTGATGGGGAGAGTAGCTGCACAGCTGTTTTCAGGTCTCTCCAGAGATGTTCAATCGGGTTCAAATCCGGGCTCTGGCTGGGCCACTCAAGCACATTCAAAGACTTGTCTCTAAACCACTCCTGCTTTTTCTTGGCTGTGTGCTTAGGGCCGTTGTCCTGTTGGAAGATGAAGCTTCGCCCAAGTCTGAGGTCCTGAACAGTCTGGAGCAGGTTTTCATCAAGGTTCTCTCTGTACTTTGCTCCGTTCACCTTTCCCTCGATCCTGACTAGTCTCGTGATTTTAATGAGTTACATTTATTTAAGGGCTGGGGCGAAGGTTCCCCTTCCAACAGGACAACTACCCTAAGCATACAGCAAAGACAACGCAGAAGTGGCTTCGGAAAAGTCTATGAATGTTCTTGAGTTGCCCAGCCAGAGCCCGGACTTGAACTCGATCGATCATCTCTGGAGAGACCTGAAAATAGCTGCGCAGCGACGCTCCACATCCAACCTGACAGAGCTTGAGAGGATCTGTAGAGAAGAATTGGAGAAACTCCCCAAATACAGATGTGCCAAGCTTGTAGAGTCATACCCAAGAAGAGTCGCGGCTGTAATCACTGTCAAAGATGCTTCAACAACAAAACAAGTACTGAGTAAAGGGTCTAAATACTTCGGTAAATGTGATATTTCAGTTTTTTTTATACATTTGTGACATCAATATACATTGTTTATTTTTTATTCATCAGTACAGTAATATGAGATCTGTGCATAAAATATTTACATTTGAGTAATTTAGCAGATAGTCATATTTAGAGCAACTTACAGCAAGTATATTCATCTTAAGATTGCTAGGTGAGACAACCACATATCAGTCAAATATACAGGATACCAACGTTCCATTACAGCTTAACAATGGATATATAGCGTTTTGCAACAAAACCCATTTTAATACATCTTAAATACTTGAACTAAAAAGTCTGAGAACAGTAATATTTTACAAATACGTGAAGGTAACCTTAAGCAATCATTTCTGATTTAATTAAAACACACAAATGTGAAAGTTACATGGCATTTTGGATTGTAATTCTTCATATATTTTCCCTCTGTCAGTCATCAAGTTTCTGTTTGATAAGATTTGATTGCTAATTGATTATATGCAATATGACTGTCCATATAAGGACATCCTGGATGCTGATCGGCAGAATTGTAGCTGTGACGTAGTGATCTCTATCTAGTGGGCTCTGTGAGGGTGTCAGCGTCTAGTGACAATATAAGAGGCCTGTGTTTGATGTTGCAAGTCAGTCACATTTTAACCTTCTTCACCCCGAGACAGTCTCAAGTCATAGCCTGCTACTACTACTACTACTACTACTACTACTGTAAAGCCATGAAGACTCTTGCTCTCCTCTTCTCCTTTGCATTTGTGCTGGTCTTCACTGCGCCCACTAAGACATCTGATGAGATTCATCTACTGCAGAGGATCATGAAAGAGGCTATCAAGACCCTCAATGAAGACCCAGAGGTAAGAAGATTGAAATGTTGAAATATGACAAGTACTATAATGCATTATAACTGCATTATAATCCATTGTATCTACAGTGTTTTCAAATGCTGCACTGCTCTATCGGATTAGAAGGTCTCTTGTTAAAAATGAAAAGGGGTCATGAAAAAATGCCACTATTGTGACATTTAGTCATCCTTTCAGGCCCTTTTGGACCAATTAGTGCCAGCGGAATTCAATCAAGATCGCTGCAGGTTACACGGGGTAAGTTGCATCCATATTCTTGATGAAAATGATGAAAACATGATCGACAGTGTGCAGGTTTCCACAGACACAGATTAAGCCTAGTCCTAGAGAATTAAAACTATGTTCAAATGGAGATTCACCGTTGAAAGAGCTCCTTAGTCCAAGAATAGGCTTATCTGTGTCCGGGAAATTGTCCCCTCATGTCCATCAGTGATAACTACTGTTAATTGATCTGTTAACTTACTCATGTCAACACTTGTTGATGCATGCAGACACTTGTTATTGCTGACCAGAAAGTTGACAATGTATTTAAAAATTTCCTACAGGCTATTTTAGCCATTACAGCAACAGATTCATCATACAACAATTAATAATTATAATAATCTCAAATTCCAGCCTAAAGATTTCTGCATAGCAAAGAAGATTCTGTCTAACATAAACAAAACGCAGTTCGGGAATACAGACAACATAGAGACAATCAGCAGAGTGCTGGAGCAGTACAATAAGGTAAGGAATCATTTAGACAAATCAACTTGGTTGAGGGGGTACTCTAGCTTGGATCGCAGATCTAAAGTGGTATGACAGCACAAACAGACTGGTACCCAGGCTAGGCTAGATTCAGTGAAACATCCAAATTGTCGCAGATAGAAATGCACGTGTCTGTTCAACACAACGTATTTTTTTCTTGTAATGTTGCTCCCACTTGAACAGAGCCCTGCTCTTGTCAATCAAACAGTAACAACTACTCTGAATATTTGTCATAACAATTATGTGTAAAGAAATAAAAAATAGAATATAAAGTAACTCAAAACTTATACAGCGGTGTTCCAGACATGGATGAATCCTAGTCCTGGACTAAAAAGCACTTTTTTAATGGAAATGCTCTTAATCTGGGTCCATGGAACTGTCTGTATCCTAGTCCAGAAAAACACCCCCATAATGCATTACTATTTGATTCATCCACAAAATAAATTGTGTTTCTTAACACAGGATGTATTGAACAACATGCAGGTTGTAGGCAAACACCCTGAGCCTTGTGGAAGTAGTTAGGGTTCTAAGGTAGTCTTCTGGGTTCTTTAGTCTATGGTTCTAAGTGGAATGTTCCGTTTTCTCCCCAGCTTCACCCTTCCAACTGCACTGTGAAGAAGAACGGGGACGAGGAACAGCTCCGCGCTCTCCTGATGAAGCTCTACAACTGTGCCCAAGCCATCTATGCCCGTCCCCACCCTGTCACTCATCACAAAACGACCCCAGCACTTTAAGGGGACTGATGGGAACTCTGTCGACCGTGCATAGTCCAATAACACATATGATTATTTATTGAATTGTATTTAAATGTACTATGACATTTATTTTTGTACTATTTATAAATAAATTAACTAATTGGTAAAAACATTTTTTTTTTTAATAAATGTGGTTTATTGTTTAAGTGTTGATACAACTGCAGCAAAGATTTTCTAGATTTGACCTATTCCTGACTCTAGCCTCAAACTACATTTTATAATGTGGAATCACTGAACTGTCTGGCAGTCTCCACACTAAAGCACTGGTAAAACACAATCATTAACATTATACTGTATCGTGTGTGGACCACCGGGCAAATCGTGGAACAGGTCAACTTCGTGGCAGTGCCATGGCGTTATAGCATCAACCAATCATTCACATTTATTTTATAAAGCCCTTTTTACATCAGCAGTTGTCAAAGCGCTCTTCAGATACCCAGCCTAAAACCCCAAAGAACAAGCAATGCAGAAGCACAGTGACTAGGAAAAACTCCCTAGAAGTCAGGAAGAACCTAGAGTGGAAGAAACTTAGCATGATTCCAATCTTAAAACATGCTACACACGGCAACCAGACAAATCACACGGCAACCAGACAAATCAAAACAAGACTGAAATAAACAAAAAGATGGATGTTGAAAAAGGAACAAGAAAGAGTGAGATTAAACATGTCCAATAATTTAATAAATTATTAAGAGATACAGGGGGGCTCAGTAGATGTAAACATTTGACATACAGTATAATACAAAATAAAGACACTTTGCTTCCACTACAATGCACCATAAACGATGACATGAGAATGAAGAAATAAAAGCGTAATAAATGAGTTAGTGTTTAATGGGTGAATGGTACTACTATATAGACGGGTTAGCTGACAACGTCACGAACACGACACGCACGTCGATAAGGCAGAAGTTCGTGTGGCGTAATGATTCTGAACGGTCAGATAGCTAGCAACAATGACAAGAAGCTGCCATGTGGGGAATCGTAGGAGGCTGGTTTCAGCTCGTTGCATCTTCTTATTAACAACATGTCTTGTTTTGACTGATGTCACGTCTATGCTAATATGGCTGAAATTTGCTAGCTAACCAACAACTGTTAATGATGTATTTTAGAGACAAGCGCTCATTGTGCAAATGTATTTATGTTTTCAAAGAACATTTGGAGACTAAATATAGTTTACACAATAGTTGCTCACTCGTCGGTATTGTTGCTAAACAACCAGCCCGTCTATAGAAGCGGTATGTCATGCACGTCCTATCATTCAGACATAAAGGAGGAAACTAAGTTTAACCTTTCTCGCCCCGGGGTTCCGCTGATGGAACACCCACAACATTCCGCTGCCTTCGCAGCGCGCGAAATTCAAAAATATTTTTTAGAAATATTTAACTTCCACACATTAACAAGTCCAATACAGCAAATGGAAGATAAACATCTTGTGAATCCAGCCAACATGTCCGAGTTTTAAATGTTTTACAGCGAAAACACAATATATATTTATGTTAGCTCACAACAATAGCCAAATACACAACGCCATGTTTTCACTGCAAACATAGCTTTCACAAAACCCACAAATAGAGATAAAATTAATCACTAACCTTTGAACAACTTCATCAGATGACAGTCTTATAAGATCATGTTATACAATACATTTATGTTTTGTTCGAAAATGTGCATATTTATAGGTATAAATCGTGGTTTTACATTGCAGCCACCGTCACAAATAGTACCAAAACAGCCAGAATAATTACAGAGAGCAACGTGAAATACATAAATACTCATCATAAAACATTTATGAAAAATACATGTTGTACAGCAAATGAAAGATAAACATCTTGTGAATCCAGCCAATATTTCCGATTTTGTAAGTGTTTCACAGCGAAAACACAATATATAATTATGTTAGCTCACCACAATAGCCAAACACACAACGCCATTTATTCACCGCTAACATAGCTTTCACAAAACCCACAAATAAAGATAAAATTAATCACTAACCTTTGAACAACTTCATCAGATGACATCATGTTATACAATACATTTATGTTTTGTTCGAAAATGTGCATATTTATAGCTACAAATCGTGGTTTTACATTGTGAATACGGCACCATAATGCACCAAATTGTCCGGAGATATTTTGGACAGTCACGTAATCTAACCAAAAAACTCATCATAAACTTTGCTAAAAAATACATGTTGTACAGCAAATGAAAGATACACTGGTTCTTAATGCAACCGCTGTGTTAGATTTTAAAAAAAGAACTTTAGTACAAAGTACAGCATGCAATATTCTGAGACAGTGCCCAGCCATTCTCCGCCATGTTGGAGCCAACATATTCCACAAAAATACGAAATAACATCATAAATATTCTCTTACCTTTGATGATCTTCCATCAGAATGTAGTGCAGGGAGTCCTAGTTCCACAATAAATCGTTGTTTTGTTTTAGAATGTCCATTTCTTCTGTCGAATTAGCAACTTTGGCTAGCATTGTGGAGCGCACATGTCCATCAACTCTTGACGCATGGAACGAAAAATTTCAGAAGTCACAATAAACGTCGAATAAACGGGTCAAACTCAGTTGAAAATCCATCTTTATGATGTTTTTCTCATATGTATCCAATAACGTCGAAGACGGAGCATTTCGTCGTGTATACCTAACGCATTGCAAAAAACAATGTAGTGTTCTCTGGTGCGCAGCTGAATACTGCCAATAGGGCGGACCTGTCACTCCAAAAGCTCTCATTTGGTCTCACATCAAGCTAGACACCCCATTCAACATTCTACTGCCTGTTGACATCTAAGTGGAAGGCGTATGAAGTGCATACAGATCCATAAATAAAAGGCAATTGAATAGGCAAGGCCTTACACAGAGCCCCATTTTCAGAACTTTCACTTCCTGTTTGGAAGTTTGCTGCCAAATGAGTTCTGTTTTACATTTACATTTACATTTAAGTCATTTAGCAGACGCTCTTATCCAGAGCGACTTACAAATTGGAAAGTTCATACATATTCATCCTGTTTTACTCACAGATATAATTCAAACAGTTTTAGAAACTTCAGAGTGTTTTCTATCCAATAGTAATAATAATATGCATATCGTATGATCTAGAACAGAGTACGAGGCCGTTTAATTTGGGCACGATTTTTCCCCAAAGTGAAAACAGCGCCCCCTATTTCTAAGTTAAAGTACATTTTAGACTTCCATAAGTGTGATCCTTGAAATAAGGGAATTATGACCTGTGGTATAGATATGAATCATTTCTAGAACTCTTTTTGATTTTGACTATGTTGAAGGGTATCAGATGTATCCTAATGATGTCCTGCCATTAGAAGTGGTGGCGTCTTCATCTTAAATAACACGACTGTTGTTGTTGTCTGTAACGGCCGTCTGAAGAAGGAGTGGACCAAAGCGCAGCGTGGTAAGTGTTCATGATTTATTCATTAAACTGAACACTAAATAACAAAACAACAAAGAGAACGACCGAAACAGTTCTGTCAGGTGCAGAAACACAAAACAGAAAACAACTACCCACAAAACACAGCTGGGAAAAGGCTCCCTAAGTATGGTTCTCAATCAGAGACAACGATAGACAGCTGCCTCTGATTGAGAACCACACCCGGCCAAAACCAAAGAAGTACAAAACATAGAAAATTAACATAGAATGCCAACCCAAATCACACCCTGACCAAACCAAAATAGAGACATAAAAAGATCTCTACGGTCAGGGCGTGACAGTAACCCCCCCAAAGGTGCGGACTCCGGACGCAAAACCTGAACCCATAGGGGAGGGTCTGGGTGGGCATTTGTCCACGTTGGCGGCTCTGGTGAGGGACGTAAGACCCCGCTCCACCTCTGGCTCGGCCCACTTAGGTGGCGCCTCTAGAGCGGGGACCCTCGCCGCCGACCCCGGACTAGGGACCCTCGAAGCGGGCCCCGGACAGGAGGGAGACTCTGGCAGCTCCGGACAGGAGGGAGACTCTGGCAGCTCCGGACAGGAGGGAGACTCTGGCAGCTCCGGACAGGAGGGAGACTCTGGCAGCTCCGGACAGGAGGGAGACTCTGGCAGCTCCGGACTCACCGGGCTGGGGAGACACACAGGAGACCTGGCTCTGGGAGCAGGCACAGGACTCACCAGGCTGGGGAGACATCCAGGAGGCCTCTTCCTTGGCCGAGGCACCGGATACACTGGGCCGTGGAGGCGCACTGGTGGTCTCGAGCACAGAGTTGGCCCCACCCGTTCTGGCTGGATGCCAGCTTCCACCCGGCAAATGCGGGACGCTGGCACCGAGCACACCGGCCTGTGAATGCTCCGCCTCGACACCATGAGCATCACCACACAGCACGGGGCCTGACCAGTCCCATGCTCGCCACGGTAA
The DNA here is from genome assembly GCF_016432855.1 of Salvelinus namaycush. Classification (NCBI taxonomy): domain Eukaryota; kingdom Metazoa; phylum Chordata; class Actinopteri; order Salmoniformes; family Salmonidae; genus Salvelinus; species Salvelinus namaycush. The sequence continues at coordinate 662,414 of NW_024059785.1, forward strand.
GCACAGGGAGTTGGCTCAGGTCTAGTACCTCACTCTGCCACACTCCCAGTGTGCCACCCCCCAAAAAATTGGGGGCTGCCTCTCGGGCTTCCTTGCCAGCCGTTTTCGTGTCACCAACTCCATTCTCCGGTATCCCTCCTCGCACTGTTCTAGAGAATCCAAGGCGGGCTCCGGCACTCTCCCTGGGTCGACCGACCACCTCTCTATCTCCTCCCAGGTTGTCTCAAACTCCAGATAGCACTGCTCACCTGTCCAGGAGTCCCTTTCACCACGCTGCTTGGTCCTTTGGTGGTGGGTAGTTCTGTCACGGCCGTCTGAAGAAGAAAGAGTGGACCAAAGCGCAGCGTGGTAAGTGTCCATGATTTATTAATGAAACTGAACACTAAATAACAAAACAACAAAGAGAACGAACAAAACCAGAACAATTCTGTCAGGTGCAGAAACACAAAACGACTACCCACAAAACACAGGTGGGAAAAGGCTACCTAAGTATGGTTCTCAATCAGAGACAACGATAGACAGCTGCCTCTGATTGAGAACCACACCCGACCAAAACCAAAGAAATACAAAACATAGAAAATTAACATAGAATGCCCACCCAAATCACACCCTGACCACACCAAAATAGAGACATAAAAAGATCTCTACGGTCAGGGCGTGACATCGTCGTTGTCTTGGCAGATGATGACATAGTCACAGCTTTGCACACTCTTGGCATTCTCTCAACCAGCTTCATCAGGTAGTCACCTGGAATGCATCTCAATTAACAGGTGTGCCTTCTTAAAAGTGAATTTGTGGAATTTCTTCCCTTAATGCGTCTGAGCCAATCAGTTGTGTTGTGACAAGATAGCCCTATTTGGTCAAATACCAAGTCCATATTATGGCAAGAACAGCTCAAATAAGCAAAGAGAAACGACAGTCCATCATTAGTTTAAGACATTTCAAGGTCTTTGAACGTTTCTTCAAGTGCAGTCGCAAAAACCATCAAGAGCTATGATGAAATCGGCTCTAATGAGGACCGTCACAGGAATGGAAGACCCAGAGTTACCTCTGCTGCAGAGGATAAGTTCATTAGAATTACCAGCCTCAGAAATTGCAGCCCAAATAAATTCTTCACAGAGTTCAAGTAACAGACACATCTCAACATCAACTGTTCAGAGGAGACTGTGTGAATCAGGCCTTCATGGTCGAATTGCTGCAAAGAAACCACTACTAAAGGACATCAATAAGAAGAAGAGACTTGCTTGGGCCAAGAAACCCGAGCAATGGACAATAGACCGGTGGAAATGTATCCTTTGGGGTGGAGTCCAAATTTGAGATTTCCAACCGGAGTGTCTTTGTGAGATGTGGTGTTGGTGAACGGATGATCTCCACATGTGTATTTCCCACCGTAAAGCATGGAGGAGGAGGTGTTATGGTGTGGGGGTGCTTTGCTGGTGACACTATCTGTGATTTATTTAGAATTCAAGGCACACTTAACCAGCATGGCTACCACAGCCTTCTGCAGCGATACGCCATCCCATCTGGTTTGGGCTTAGTCCCACTATCATTTGTTTTTCAACAGGACAATAAACCAACACACCTCCAGGCTGTGTAAGGGCTATTTGACCAAGAAGGAGAGTGATGGAGTGCTGCATCAGATGACCTGGCCTCCACAATCCCCCGACCTCAACCAAATTGAGATGGTTTGGGATGAGTCAGACCGCAGAGTGAAGGAAAAGCAGCCAACAAGTGCTCAGCCTATGTGGGAACTCCTTCAAGACTGTTGGAAAATCATTCCAGGTGAGGCTGGTTGAGAGAATGCCAAGAGTGTGCAAAGCTGTCATCAAGGCAGAGGGTGGCTACTTTGAAGAATCTCAAATCTAAAATATTTTTGGATTTGTTTAACACTTGATGATTTCATGTGTTATTTCACATATTTAATGTCTTCACTATTTTTCTACAATGTCGAAAATAGTCAAAATGAAGAAAAACCCTTGAAAGAGTAGGGGTTCTAAAACTTTTGACCGGTAGTGTAAGTATTCAGACCCTTTACTCAGTACTTTGTTGAAACACCTTTGGAAGCGATTACAGCATTGAGTCTTCTTCGGTATGACACTACAAGCTTGGCACACTTGTATTTGGGGAGTTTCTCCCATTCTTCTGTGCAGATCCTTAGAATTTATGACAGGTTTGATGGGGAGAGTAGCTGCACAGCTGTTTTCAGGTCTCTCCAGAGATGTTCAATCGGGTTCAAATCCGGGCTCTGGCTGGGCCACTCAAGCACATTCAAAGACTTGTCTCTAAACCACTCCTGCTTTTTCTTGGCTGTGTGCTTAGGGCCGTTGTCCTGTTGGAAGATGAAGCTTCGCCCAAGTCTGAGGTCCTGAACAGTCTGGAGCAGGTTTCATCAAGGTTCTCTCTGTACTTTGCTCCGTTCACCTTTCCCTCGATCCTGACTAGTCTAGTGATTTTAATGAGTTACATTTATTTAAGGACTGGGGCGAAGGTTCCCCTTCCAACAGGACAACTACCCTAAGCATACAGCAAAGACAATGCAGTGTAACGACGGGTGAGTGAAATGAATGAGGAGTCAACTGCAGAGAGCGAAATGTACAGGAAAACGCTTTAATGTCCTTCGAAAAACGTAACAGGTCCAAACATGGGTGAATGCCCAAAACACTGGCGCTACACAAACCCCAAAACCTAGTTTCAAACACTGGACAGCGAAACCCAAAAACAGACACGCAACATCACCACATGTAACAACTAATAATCCCGCACAAACACTAGCGGGCAAAACGAACCTAAATAGTACCCATCCCAAAACCCCAACAAGGAACAGGTGAAAACAATTAGACAGACATAAACGAAAAGGAAAAAGGGATCGGTGGCAGCTAGTAGACCGGCGACGACGACCGCCGAGCGCCACCCGAACAGGAAGGGGAGCCCCCTTCGGTACTATTCGTGACAGTACCCCCCTCCTGACGCGCGGCCCCCGCAGCGCGCCGACACCGGCCTCGGGGACGACCCCGGGGGCGAGGTGCAGGGCGATCCGGATGGAGGCGATGGAATTCCCTTAGTATAGTTGGATCCAATATATCCCCCACCGGGACCCAGCACCTCTCCTCCGGCCCGTACCCCTCCCAGTCCACGAGGTACTGCAGGCCCCTCACCCGGCGTCTGGAGTCCAGAATGGACCGTATCGTGTACGCCGGGGACCCCTCTATGTCCAGAGGGGGCGGAGGGACCTCCGGAACCTCACCTTCCTGCATGGGACCAGCTACCACCGGCCTGAGGAGAGACACATGAAACGAGGGGTTAATACAATAATACGACGGAAGTAACAATCGATAACACACCTCGTTTATTCTCCTCAGGACTTTAAATTGCCCTACACACTGCGGACCCAGCTTCCGGCAGGGCAGGCGGAGGGGCAGGTTTCGGGTCGAGAGCCAGACCCTATCCCCCAGTGCAAACACGGGGGCCTCACTGCGGTGACGGTCAGCGCTCTTCTTCTGCCGTCCACTCGCCTGACGCAATGACTCCTGGACGGCTATCCAGGTCTCCTTAGAGCGCTGCACCCACTCCTCCACCGCAGGAGCCTCGGTCTGGCTCTGATGCCATTGTGCCAGAACCGGCTGGTACCCCAACACACACTCAAATGGTGACATGTTGGTAGAGGAGTGGCTTAGTGAGTTCTGGGCCATCTCTGCCCAGGGGATGTATCTTGACCACTCCCCTGGCCGGTCCTGGCAATACGACCGCAGAAACCTACCCACCTCCTGGTTCACTCTCTCCACCTGCCCATTACCTTCCGGGTGATAACCCGAGGTCAGGCTGACCGAGACCCCCAGACGCTCCATAAACGCCTTCCATACTCTGGACGTGAACTGGGGACCCCGATCAGAAACGATATCCTCGGGCACCCCGTAGTGCCGGAAGACATGGGTGAATAGTGCCTCCGCAGTCTGCAGGGCCGTAGGGAGACCGGGCAACGGGATAAGACGGCAGGACTTAGAGAACCGATCCACAGCGACCAGGATCGTCGTGTTCCCCTGAGACAGGGGAAGATCAGTAAGAAAATCCACCGATAGATGGGACCACGGCCGTTGTGGAACGGGGAGGGGTTGTAATTTCCCTCGTGGCAAATGCCTAGGAGCCTTACTCTGGGCGCAAACCGAACAGGAGGAGACATAGAATCGCACGTCTCTCACCAAGGTAGGCCACCAGTACTTCCCTCTAAGACTTCGCACCGTCCTCGAAATACCCGGGTGACCTGACGAGGGTAGACTATGAGCCCATCGAATCAATTGATCACGAACAGCGAGCGGCACATACCTACGACCCTCCGGGCACTGTGGAGGCGCAGGTTCCTCCCTTAGTGCCCGCTCGATGTCCGCGTCCACCTCCCATACTACCGGTGCTACCAGCTTGGCAGCCGGAATGATGGGAGTAGGATCGATGGACCGGTCATCAGTGTCGTATAGTCGGGACAGCGCGTCGGCCTTAGTATTGAGGGAACCTGGTCGATACGAAATCGTAAAACGAAATCGGGTGAAATACATGGCCCACCTTGCCTGACGAGGATTCAGTCTCCTAGCTGATCGGATATACTCCAGGTTACGGTGGTCAGTCCAGATGAGGAAAGGGTGCTTAGCCCCCTCAAGCCAGTGTCTCCACACCTTCAGAGCCTTAACCATGGCCAACAACTCCCTATCCCCCACATCATAATTCCGCTCCGCTGGCCCAAGCTTCTTCGAAAAAAAGGCACAGGGGCGGAGCTTCGGTGGCGTACCCGAGCGCTGGGAGAGCACAGCCCCAACCCCAGCCTCGGATGCGTCCACCTCAACCATGAACGCCAAAGAGGGGTCAGGATACGCCAACACTGGCGCGTTGGTGAACAGCGCCTTCAAACGACGGAAAGCTCTGTCCGCCTCTGCTGACCACTGCAAGCGCACCGGCCCCCCCTTCAGCAGTGAGGTAATAGGGGCCGCCACCTGACCAAAACCCCGGATAAACCTCCGGTAGTAATTGGCAAACCCTAAGAACCGCTGCACCTCCTTTACCGTGGTCGGAGTCGGCCAATTACGCACGGCATTTCCGAGGTGGAAATGCGATAACCCAGGAAGGAAACGGCTCGTTTGGAAAACTCACATTTCTCTGCCTTCACGTACAGGTCATGCTCCAGCAGTCGCCCAAGAACCTTGCGCACCAGAGACACATGCTCGGCGCGTGCAGCGGAGTAGATCAAGATGTCGTCAATATACACCACTACACCCTGTCCGTGCAGGTCTCTGAGAATCTCATCAACGAAGGATTGAAAGATGGCTGGAGCATTCTTTAACCCGTACGGCATGACGAGGTACTCATAATGGCCAGATGTGGTACTAAACGCGGTTTTCCACTCATCTCCCTCCCGAATACGCACCAGATTATATGCGCTCCTGAGGTCCAATTTCATGAAGAATCGCGCCCCGTGAAATGATTCCACCGCCGTAGCGATGAGAGGTAGTGGGTAACTAAAACCCACAGTGATGGAATTTAGACCTCGATAATCAATACACGGACGCAAACCACCCTCCTTTTTCTTCACAAAAAAAGAAACTCGAGGAGACGGGTGACATGGAGGGCCGAATGTACCCCTGTCCCAGAGCTTCCGTGACATATGTCTCCATAGCCAACGTCTCCTCCTGGGACAACGGATACACGTGACTCCTGGGGAGTGCAGCGTTTACCTGGAGGTTTATCACGCAATCCCACTGTCGATGGGGTGGTAATAGGGTCGCCTTCCTCTTACTGAAGGCGATAGCCAAATCGGCATACTCAGCAGGAATGCGCACGGTGGAAACCTGGTCTGGACTCTCCACCGTTGTCGCACCGATGGAAACTCCTAAACACCTGCCTGAACACTCATCAGACCACCCCTGGAGAGCTCCCTGTCTCCACGAAATAGTAGGATTGTGAATAGCCAGCCAGGGAATCCCCAACACCACCGGAAATGCAGGTGAATCGATAAGGAACAGACTAATCCGCTCCTTATGATTTCCCTGCGTCATCATCTCCAGAGGAATCGTGGCTTCCCTGACCAGCCCTGACCCTAACGGTCGACTATCTAAGGAGTGCACAGGGAAGGGGGGGTCTACCTTGACTAACGGAATCCTCAACCTCTGGGCGAGTCCGCGATCAATAAAATTCCCCGCTGCGCCTGAATCGACTAGCGCCTTATGCTGGAGAGATGGGAAAAACCTTAGAAAACAGATTAACAAAAACATGTGACCAACAGGAAGCTCTGGGAGAGTGTGGTGCTGACTCACCTGGGGTGACCGAGGAGTGTTCTGCCTGCCCTCTCGACTCCCAGATGGACTCCTCCAGCACCGACCGGAAGTGTGCCCTCTCCGGCCACACTGGGTACAGGAGGAGCCTCCTCCTCCGGTCTCCCTAGACGCAGCCCCTCCTAGCTCCATAGGAATGGGAGCGGGGGGGGCAGGAGGTGGAACTGACAGGACCCTTTCAGAACGTCCGCGAGCAGCCAGCAGATGGTCTAGCCGGATTGACATGTCAATCAGCTCATCCAAGCTGAGCGTAGTGTCCCGACAAGCCAGTTCCCTGCGGACATCCTCTCTTAGGCTACACCTGTAATGGTCTATCAGGGCCCTGTCGTTCCACCCGGCTCCAGCGGCCAAAGTTCGGAAGTCCAATGCAAAATCCTGCGCGCTCCTCGTCCCCTGCCGGAGATGGAACAACCTCTCAACCGCCGCTCGGCCATCCGGGGGATGATCGAACACAGCCCGGAAACGGCGGGTGAACTCCAGGTAGTGACCCCTCGCTGAGTCGGGCCCATTCCAGACGGCGTTGGCCCACTCCAGGGCCCTACCCGTCAGGCAGGAAACGAGGACATTCATGCTCTCCTCGTCCGAGGGAGCAGGCCTTATGGTGGCCAGGTAGAGATCAAGTTGTAGCAGAAATCCCTGGCACCCGACCGCTGCTCCATCGTACTCCCTCGGAGGCGTGATGCGCAGGGCGCTGGCACCGGATCCCGCTGGAGGAGATGGTAGAGTTGCTGGTGGGAGGGTAGGTGGGGTAGTAGGGAGACCACTCCTCTCCCAACGGTCCATCCTCTCCATCATCTGATCCATTGCTGATCCAATGCGATGGAGGATGGACGTATGATGAAGGACTCTCTCCTCCATCGTGGGGAGAGGGGTGGTCGCTGCTCCTGCTGACTCCATCTGGTGGTGCGGGCTTCTGTAACGACGGGTGAGTGAAATGAATGAGGAGTCAACTGCAGAGAGCGAAATGTACGGGAAAACGCTTTAATGTCCTTCGAAAAACGTAACAGGTCCAAACATGGGTGAATGCCCAAAACACTGGCGCTACACAAACCCCAAAACCTTGTTACAAACACTGGACAGCGAAACCCAAAAACAGACACGTAACATCACCACACGTAACAACTAATAATCCTGCACAAACACTAGCGGGCAAAACGAACCTAAATAGTACCCATCCCAAAACCCCAACAAGGAACAGGTGAAAACAATTAGACAGACATAAACGAAAAGGAAAAAGGGATCGGTGGCAGCTAGTAGACCGGCGACGACGACCGCCGAGCACCACCCGAACAGGAAGGGAGCCACCTTCGGTAGTATTCGTGACATGCAGAAGTGGCTTCGGAAAAGTCTATGAATGTTCTTGAGTTGCCCAGCCAGAGCCCGGACTTGAACTCGATCGATCATCTCTGGAGAGACCTGAAAATAGCTGCGCAGCGACGCTCCCCATCCAACCTGACAGAGCTTGAGAGGATCTACAGAGAAGAATTGGAGAAACTCCCCAAATACAGATGTGTCAAGCTTGTAGAGTCATACCCAAGAAGACTCGAGGCTGTAATCACTGTCAAAGATGCTTCAACAACAAAACAAGTACTGAGTAAAGGGTCTAAATACTTCGGTAAATGTGATATTTCAGTTTTTTTATACATTTGTGACATCAATATAAATTGTTTATTTTTTATTCATCAGTACAGTAATATGAGATCTGTGCATAAAATATTTACATTTGAGTAATTTAGCAGATAGTCATATCTAGAGCAACTTACAGCAAGTATATTCATCTTAAGATTGCTAGGTGAGACAACCACATATCAGTCAAATATACAGGATACCAACGTTCCATTACAGCTTAACAATGGATATATAGCGTTTTGCAACAAAACCCATTTTAATACATCTTAAATATTTGAACTAAAAAGTCTGAGAACAGTAATATTTTACAAATACGTGAAGGTAACCTTAAGCAATCATTTCTGATTTAATTAAACACACAAATGTGAAAGTTACATGGCATTTTGGATTGTAATTCTTCATATATTTTCCCTCTGTCAGTCATCAAGTTTCTGTTTGATAAGATTTGATTGCTAATTGATTATATGCAATATGACTGTCCATATAAGGACATCCTGGATGCTGATCGGCAGAATTGTAGCTGTGACGTAGTGATCTCTATCTAGTGGGCTCTGTGAGGGTGTCAGCGTCTAGTGACAATATAAGAGGCCTGTGTTTGATGTTGCAAGTCAGTCACATTTTAACCTTCTTCACCCCGAGACAGTCTCAAGTCATAGCTTGCTACTACTACTACTACTACTACTACTACTGTAAAGCCATGAAGACTCTTGCTCTCCTCTTCTCCTTTGCATTTGTGCTGGTCTTCACTGCGCCCACTAAGACATCTGATGAGATTCATCTACTGCAGAGGATCATGAAAGAGGCTAACAAGACCCTCAATGAAGACCCAGAGGTAAGAAGATTGAAATGTTGAAATATGACAAGTACTATAATGCATTATAACTGCATTATAATCCATTGTATCTACAGTGTTATCAAATGTTGCACTGCTCTATCGGATTAGAAGGTCTCTTGTTAAAAATGAAAAGGGGTCATGAAAAAATGCCACTATTGTGACATTTAGTCATCCTTTCAGGCCCTTTTGGACAATCTAGTGCCAGCGGAATTCAATGAAGTTCGCTGCAGGATACACGGGGTAAGTTGCATCCATATTCTTGATGAAAATGATGAAAAACATGATCGACAGTGTGCAGGTTTCCACAGACACAGATTAAGCCTAGTCCTAGAGAATTAAAACTATGTTCAAATGGAGATTCACCGTTGAAAGAGCTCCTTAGTCCAAGAATAGGCTTATCTGTGTCCGGGAAATTGTCCCCTCATGTCCATCAGTGATAACTAGCTGTTAATTGATCTGTTAACTTACTCATGTCAACACTTGTTGATGCAATCAGACACTTGTTATTGCTGACCAGAAAGTTGATAATGTATTTTAAAATTTCTACAGGCCATTTTAGCCATTACAGCAACAGATTCATCATACAACAATTAATAATTATAATAAATCTCAAATTCCAGCCTAAAGATTTCTGCATAGCAAAGAAGATGCTGTCTAACATAAACAAAACGCAGTTCGGGAATACAGACAACATAGAGACAATCAGCAGAGTGCTGGAGCAGTACAATAAGGTAAGGAATCATTTAGACAAATCAACTTGGTTGAGGGGGTACTCTAGCTTGGATCGCAGATCTAAAGTGGTATGACAGCACAAACAGACTGGTACCCAGGCTAGGCTAGATTCAGTGAAACATCCAAATTGTCGCAGATAGAAATGCACGTGTCTGTTCAACACAACGTATTTTTTTCTTGTAATGTTGCTCCCACTTGAACAGAGCCCTGCTCTTGTCAATCAAACAGTAACAACTACTCTGAATATTTGTCATAACAATTATGTGTAAAGAAATAAAAAATAGAATATAAAGTAACTCAAAATTATACAGCGGTGTTCCAGACATGGATGAATCCTAGTCCTGGACTAAAAAGCACTTTTTTAATGGAAATGCTCTTAATCTGGGTCCATGGAACTGTCTGTATCCTAGTCCAGAAAAACACCCCCATAATGCATTACTATTTGATTCATCCACAAAATAAATTGTGTTTCTTAACACAGGATGTATTGAACAACATGCAGGTTGTAGGCAAACACCCTGAGCCTTGTGGAAGTAGTTAGGGTTCTAAGGTAGTCTTCTGGGTTCTTTAGTCTATGGTTCTAAGTGGAATGTTCCGTTTTCTCCCCAGCTTCACCCTTCCAACTGCACTGTGAAGAAGAACGGGGACGAGGAACAGCTCCGCGCTCTCCTGATGAAGCTCTACAACTGTGCCCAAGCCATCTATGCCCGTCCCCACCCTGTCACTCATCACAAAACGACCCCAGCACTTTAAGGGGACTGATGGGAACTCTGTCGACCGTGCATAGTCCAATAACACATATGATTATTTATTGAATTGTATTTAAATGTACTATGACATTTATTTTTGTA